>NC_081289.1:3979129-4138887 GCF_030490865.1 Poecile atricapillus | reverse complement strand
TGTTTTTTATTCCTTCCCTCCTGCTGGCAGTGCCAGCAGGGCCTCGTGTGTGAAGATGGTGTCACCTCAGCCTCAGTTTGAGCCATGACTTTGCTAATAAAGAGTTCCAAAGATGCTGACCGTGACCTTCCCTTCACTCCATCTCCTTCCCTTCCGAAAGGGGAGCATCTCAAAAGCACATGGGGGATTTGGTGGACACAAAGCTTCAGAAAGGTCAGAGAGATATTGAGTGACATTGTTACTGCCATGGATAGGAGATGAACCACAGCAGCTCCAGTCCTGGTGGCCCAGAGCTGGAAAAGAAAAAGAAGATACAGTGGTTTGTATGATCTCAGGTTTGTGTGTGAGGGAAGGGAAGGGAAGGAAGGGAAGGGAAGGGAAGGGAAGGGAAGGGAAGGGAAGGGAAGGGAAGGGAAGGGGGAAGGGAAGGGAAGGGAAGGGGAAGGGAAGGGAAGGGAAGGGAAGGGAAGGAAGGGAAGGGAAGGGAAGGGAAGGGAAGGGAAGGGAAGGGAAGGGAAGGGAAGGGAAGGGAAGGGAAGGGAAGGGAAGGAAGGGAAGGGATGGGAAGGGAAGGGAAGGGAAGGGAAGGGAAGGGAAGGGAAGGGAAGGGAAGGAGGATGGGAAGGGAAGACCCCAAAGCAAAAAAAAACAAAACAAAGCAGAAAGAGGAAATTTGGGTCTGCTAGGTTTGAGAAGCTACTGCTGTCATAGAAAAACAAAGTAGCAAATACGCCTGATCTGCGGTGAGGTGAGCACTGCAGGTACAAGTTCCAGAATGCCTGGAGGTGAGAGCTGCCGGGTCGGTGCCAGCTGGCTAGTAGCCATGCCCCAGGAATGTCCCTGGCATCTACCAGGCAGAACCCAGACTATCCCACAAGTTCACCTAGGGCTGATCTGGCAGGAGAGGGCTCTGCCTTTGGGAAATGGAGGGAAGAACAGGAGGTCACCCCAGCTTTATTCAGCTGAGAAACACAGTCTGCAAGAGGGAGGTGGAATTACGTGTTTTGGCCACCTTCGAGGTCGGGTGGCTGCCAAGCTGAGGGTGCAGAAGGAGCCCTACCCTGGGGACAGCTTTCCTAAACCAGCCAGGGCTCTTCAGATGAGGAGTAAGAGAAGCTTTCCCTCCACAGAGGGTGGAACCAGAGGGTTTGACCATCCTTTAGGAAAGCCCCAGCCTTGAAGCATTTTGTAGGCTTCTGCTCCCTCAGGGCGTGGGTAGAGCACCCAGCCAGGTGCAGGAACTGTCCCCTCAGCATTCCCCTCGCCGAGAAGGGCTGTAGGTGCCGAAATGACAAGTGGCAGTACCTCGGGGACCCCCAGCACCGCCCCTGTCCCGCAGGGGACGAGAGGGGGCTGAGGAGAAGCGCCGAGCCCAGCGGGGGCACGGCGGCGGCTCCTGCCGAGGGACCCCGGGCTGCGGGATGCGAGCCCTGCACGGATTCCCTGCGGCACAGGAGGCCGCCCTGCGTGGAAAAGGGGCCGGTCCCGAGCCGGGAAGGAGGAGGAGAGGGTGGGTCGCTGTGTCTCCTGTCGGGCTCCCGCAGCCGGGCCGGCAGCGCAGCGGCAGCGGGGCTCCTTCCCCACCATGATCCTCTGGCTGTGCCTCTGCTGGGGCTTCTCCCCCTCGGCGGGACAGCCCGACTCGGAGCTGATGGCCAGGTACCTGGAGGAGCAGCTGCTGGCGGATTACAGCATCGTGGAGCAGGTAGGTTTAAAGGCGGAGGTTGTTCGGGAGCATCAGGTGGCCGCGGCTGGCTTGTCCCCTCCTCACCAGCGGTATTGACAGGCGGGGCAGTCTGATAAAAATGCGCTAATCCCACCTGTCCGTGCAGCTCAGCTCCGTGCTACAGCCAGCATGGAGCCGTGCTGGGGGTGCTGAGGCAGGAGATGCCCCTCTGGTGATGCTGCTGCTGCCCCGGGATGGGGCCGGTCCGACACCCACCCGTGGCTGGGCTAGCGGGGCACCTCACAGGGACAAGGGAGTTAACGCCGTGTCCTGGCCACACTCCAGGCTGAGTAATTCCGAGTATTTCAAGCTCGGGGGATAGCTTTTTTCTGCCTATGGGCTTACTGTACTTGATTTTTAAACTCATGCTGGATGAAACAGACCACATGAATTTCAGTTTCTAAATCGCTTCTTGACAGTGGAAGGAAAAAAAAATATTCTACAAGTGAGGGTTATTATGTTGTGTAATTGTGTGGCTTAGATTTTCTGAGGAAATGGGATTGAAAGAGCAATGAACTTTCTGCAAGGGTTTGGGTCGTGGTTTGGGAGACTGTACTCTATTTCAAGTGGAAAGTATCCCTGCCTGTGTCAGAGGGGCTGGAACTAATGATCTTTAATTTCCTTCCAATCCAAACCATTCAGATTCTATAAACCCCTGAGCTTCAGGTCTGTGCTCACATCTGTCAGGTCCATAAGAGATACCACATGTGACTTTGAGTCACTTAGGGCGGCAGTCGTTTATCTAAATTTGATCAGATCTGAGAGGCTCTGTAGCACCTGAGGCACCCATGTGGGCCTGAGATACAATGCAGGAACTATGGAATACCTGTGCCTTGCTGGAGATCAGGTGGGATAATCCAGTCTGTCTAAAATGTCAGTATTTGTCTGTATTTGGCATCTTCTGCCATGCAGCAGGTGGGAAGAGTGAGACTCTTCACGTGTATCTGTATCTATCCCACTTAGAACAGAAAGAATCTCCCTCCAGAAGCATCCACATCTCTCCCTATGGGGACACCAAAAACTTTGTTGTCACTCCTGATTACTGTGGATGCATATTCCTTTTTGGGGAATTCAGCCACAAACCAACACTGTTTTACAAACCCACCTGTCCAAGAGGGAGAGAATATCTCCCCCACTGCCAGTGCAGTGGTATCTGGATCACTCAATCTGCTTTAGTGGGAAAATCAGTTGCAAAGCTCAGAGACCTGGCTCACAGTGCTGAAGGAACCTGCTTGATGTTGCTAGAGGCACATGAGGGTGTTTTCATAGGAGCTGTGCTGCTGGCAGGTCAGCAGCAGCAGTCACTTCCACCAGAAAAGCAGTGATGTGTAAATAGGTGTGGTGACCTGGTGCCCTGGGACAGCCAGATCTAGAAGAGGACATCTGTCTGTCCTCACTGAACACCTGAGCCAGGCTGAGAACAGGCAGGTGCTCCCCTAGATCGAGACACTGTGCTAGAAACAAATCCACTGCACAGCTTATATCCCATACACCATGCTGGGTCTAACAGATGGCAATAAGTTATGGGGTCACTGCTAGCAATTATCTGGCTTTAATGAGTGTGTTGGAAGCTTTAAAGCTAAAGGTTGATGGTAATTTGGAAAATGTTCCATTAGATGATGCCAGTGAAGCTGCCTAATTGGAACAGTCCAGTAGACTGATAACAATCCCTGCAGCAGTGTTTTAGCCATAGTCATGAGGCCCTAGAAAACAGGATACTGCTATCTAGTGATGCTTAGCTCCTCACTGATGTCCACTGGGTATCCCCAAGACTTTAGAAGGAAGAAACCAAAGAAGACTTGATTGAAGAAGCCAAGTACACAGAGCCTTATTAATTGCTTGCAATTAAGCAAGCAAACAAAATGGGTTTTGGTGGGGAAAGATAAAAACAGAAACTAAGTTTCCAATTTCACTGATTAGTCTTTAAAAAACTCCTGTGACCATTCCATACAGAACAGGTGGATTTGTTCCAAAAAGGTAAACCTTCAGTAAAAATACTGAGGCCTGTTGGTCTCTCATCCCACCTCTGCTCCAAGCAGGACCAACTTCAGAGACATTTATCTCTCTTTTACTGAAGAACCGGCAGTGGTGGAGACTCTTCAGCCTCTCACTACCAGGCTCCTGAGGGGCTTTTATTTGTCTGAGATACAGACCCAGACAGACGGTTTCTTCCAACTTAAGATGCAAACAACTCCTCCTCTCCTCTCCTCTCCTCTCCTCTCCTCTCCTCTCCTCTCCTCTCCTCTCCTCTCCTCTCCTCTCCTCTCCTCTCCGCTCCTCTCCTCCTCTCCTCTCCTCTCCTCTCCTCTCCTCTCCTCTCCTCTCCTCTCCTCTCCTCTCCTCTCCTCTCCTCTCCTGCTGCCTCTCCCTCCTCTCCTCTCCTCTCCTCTCCTCTCCTCTCCTCTCCTCTCCTCGCCTCTCCTCTCCTCTCCTCTCCTCTCCTCTCCTCCCCTCTCCTCCCCTCCTCCCCTCCCCTCCCCTCCCCCTCCCCCCCTCCCTCCCCTCCCCTCCCCTCCCCTCCCCTCCCCTCCCCTCCCCTCCCTCCCCTCCCCTCCCCTCCCCTCCCCTCCCCTCCCCTCCCCTCCCCTCCCCTCCCCTCCCCTCCCCTCCCCTCCCCTCCCCTCCCCTCCCCTCCCCTCCCCTCCCCTCCCCTCCCTTGGTTCTACTTTTACAACCTGTTGGCTAATAATGCAGAAGGAAATAGTAAAGATTCTCATGGATGAAACTTTAATTTCCCCATTGGGCATTCCTGAGCTTTTCAATGCATGATATAAACAGACACAAAATCATCTTTTTGGCAAGGGCTGCTGCTATTTCAGAGGGAATCAACTCAAAGGGCAAATCAGGTGAAAAAATATTGTTGCATTCTTTTGCTCTCTGGGGTTCCACTGACATTTTAAGATGGCACTGGCTTCCCTCATGGACAAAAGACTTGCTTTGGGGAGGGACTTGAGATGTTGAGCTGAAAGCTACTCTACTCACACCATGTGAGAAGTCAGGGGAGTTGAGGCAATGAGTATGACTGTGCTCTCATAGGTGAAGCACTGTTTCATAATAAGGTCTGTGGCTGAATTTAAATATCTTTATTCCTGTTTTGCACATCACCAGTGCTTTTCTGTCACTGCACAGTAAATACACAGTACCTGTGGAGAATATTTAGGCAACAGATCTGCTCTTGAGCTAATATTTATACAGCTGAAGCTGTAGCATTGATTTAAATTAGTTATAGAGCTTTTGGATGGTTTGGGTTGGAGGGGACCTTAAAGAGCACCCAGTTCCAAACCCTTGCCATGAGCAGGGACATCTTCCACTAGACCAGGCTACTCAAAACTCCATCCAGCCTGGCCTTCAATATTTCCAGGGATGTTCTTAGCATCCAGGGCCAGGGCTAAAGGCTGACCTTCCTGCCATCATATAGAGGGTCCCTTGCCAAGCACCGTTTGCAAAACACCCAGCACCTCCTTGCCCGAGACAGCCACATTCCACTGCTGAGCTTTGATCAGTGGGCCTGTTAATACAGGAGAGACTCAGGTTTTAATTTTAACCAGAGGAGCATTTGAACCTGGCCATGGGTGATCAGTCACACTGCCTCATGTCTGGGATTAAACAAGTGACATGTCTGCTGTGAGCTGAACAGAACCCACTCATTCCCTTAACTCTTTGCAGGTTGCTCGCCGTGTCCCAAGACAGGCCAAATTCCTGCAGAGGCTGGTACGTATCACACCCTGTCTTTATTTTACCTCATGGGTGCTGCATTTCCCCTGGATGTGTGTGTGTGTGCATCCCTGTGCCTGGGAATGGACTATTTGATGGTAGAGTGAGATGCTGGGTAACAAAAAAAAAACAAATCTTCACTTTGATCAATGCAACAGGTTCTTCTAATATTTCCCAATCCATCTTCTCAAGCCCAGATTTGGAGAAAGAATATGTAACATCACTAACCTCAACAATGTAGTGAACATAAGCCTTATGAAATTTCATTGAGTTTGAAGAGAATGGGAGTTTGCTTTGAAATTTGAAGATCTCTGTCATTCTCTGACAAAATCTACTGGAGAAAGGAAGAAAACAAGGAGGCAAATATCCTTCTTTCAGCACAGAAATCTAAAATTCAGATGTAGAGAGGCAGTCAGTGGAATTGCTGTTCATGGCCAGTTGTTTTTCTGGCTTTTCTGAGAGACTTCCCAGTTAAGAATTGGTGGAACTCATTTCACACACTGAGCAGCCACCACCTTAACAGCTTCTGGTCTCCTTCATCTTGGACAGATTGGAATCAGCAGCCTACAGAGAAACTCTCAGGCTTATTACCAGTTTATTACTTCTAATCTGAGAGACAGTTAATTTGTTTTGATGAAAGTAACCGATAAAGGCAAAAATAGGGAATGGATTTTATTTATATTCATCTCTTTTTCTATCCTTCCAAATATTTCATGTAAACAAGCATAAAATAATTTGTTTGGTGAGAAAATTTCAGCTGCCAGTTCATCATCATAACCAGGACACCTCCACAAAGCATCCAGCCAACCTGGCTCATAGCAGTGTGCTAATCTGCTGCCTTGGCATTCCCTCACTTAATTTTTAATAGGGATGATAAATCATGATAATAATAACATTAAACAAATGGTTTGTTTTTCTTTTTTTTTTTTTCCTTTGAGCTGCCTCTCATCTTCTGAAGGCCCCAATAAAAAGTGCAGGAAACAAACAGTTTGTGCAGCTGTAAGTCAGAGCACCAGGCACTGATGGATTGTGCAAGAGCTCCAGGGAATGCAGCACAGGAATCTCAGAGTGGAACTCGGGCTGCCTGCCCAGCCTGACAGAGCAACCTGTTTGGAAATGGCCTGTGCCCCCACCATTTATATTTTCTATATACAGGGAATAGCAGATCCCTTCCAGGGATGGGAAGGTGAACCAATTATTTCATCCTCAGCTCTACATGATGCCCTTATTCAGTGTCTGATTTCCCCACATCCACCAGGAAGAGGGAGGGTTGTTAAATGTCTTTTTTCATTGTGTTTTTTTTGCCATTCCTCAGATTGTAAGTATATCAGATCTGGAGCTTGTTCAGTGGGATATTTTCTGCCTTACCAAGGCCAGGTCGGACAAGGTTTGGAGCAACCTGTTCCAGTCAAAGGTGTTCCTGCCTATGGCAGGGGGTAAGAACTGGATGGGCTTTAAGGTCCCTTCCAACCCAAACCATTCTGTGATTCTATACCAGAGATCAGCTGAAGCCAGCAAAGAGTGGATTTAGCAAAAAAATCCTAAGTGACTTTTCTTTTTCATAAAAAATACCATTCAGCTGTGGAACTCCTTGCAGCAGGATGTTGCAGATGATAAAAGTTCACATGGATTGAAAAAACAGCTGTGTATAGTAATAGGAGAGAAATCCACAGTGTACAAATATACCACAAAAATACCACCCTTGACTCGGGAGTTCCTTCAGCCCCAAATTACTGAAAACAGAATATTTCTGGGTAGCATCAGTGCAGGTTGTACTGTTTTTACACTCTCTAAGCATGTGCTGTTGGTCTCTGCCAGTGACAGGCTACAGGGTTAGAACTGCTTTTTTCTCACCCAACACAACCATTCTCCTGTTGCTGTCCTGACAGTGGCAAGTTCATGCTCTCTGTCACATTTGAAAGAATTTCTGACTTCCTGTGAATCCATCAGTGTGTTCACAGTGTCAGACAGGTCACTGCAGGGCCACTTGTATCTCAAGTGACAGGCAAAGGACTTGATCCTCTTTTGCTGATCATCTGTCAGCTACGTATAAACCCACAGTTTTTTGTGAATTGCAGCACATGGGGGTGAATGCAGAAGGTCTGACACCAAAGAATTTGCTGTAGTTTCCGATTCTTTCTATATCTGCTGTTATTAAATCCTCTGTGTACCTTGCTATACCACAGGCAATTATTGTCATGGAAGATTGAATGAAGCATCAGATCATTATATCTGAAAACATTCCTACAACCCTATTTCAGTCAAAACTCCCTATCTTCTCTACCTTCTGGATAATGAGACTAGAAGGCCATGTCTATGTATCATGGAAGGTCCTAAGAACAGTAGGATCTAGTTCTAATTAACAGCAGTTAATTAAGCAGTGGTCTAAGGGTGGGACATTAGACCTGTGCAGGGGTGTTCTAGCCTAGAGCCATTGCACTGATCTGCCTAAAATCAGTGAGGTGAATCCTACCCAGGATGTTCTAATCTCATGTCATTGTGTTCCACGTGAGCTGAACAGGATCCTGGACACAGAACACATTCCCCAGTTAATCTATCATGACTAGGCTCATCTGAGACACATCATCACTCTTTCCAAGCCTTGCAAATGTAGGCAGGTAGGGCTTCATGCCAAGTCTCTTGGTAGATCTGTATTTCCAGCAGATCCTCATTCTTCCATTTTCCTGGAATTCACTAGCCCAGCAACTTGGTTAGTTGGATGCTCAGTTACTTCTGATGCCATCAGCTACTGCAGAAATATTCTTGTTTCATACTCAGACAAAAACTTGCTCCCTTTCTTAAGCTGTTTGCCAAAATTATTTTTGTTCTGAAAGAAAGCCTGGACGGGCAGCTGAAGAGCCTGCTCTTGTCCTCACAACTCTTACATGACTGTGAGTTTTTACCAACCTCAATAGGAAGAGTCTGACTGTATTTGGCTTAGTGAGGTTGCTCTGTATTTACAGTGTATTTTACCCCTTATCTCCTTTCTGCTTTTGAGGGTTTGGCCTTTGATTGTGTAAGTTAACGTACAGATTTTTCTTTCTCAAGGGCTGCTTACAGTTAATTACACTGAAGTATTCCAGGAAGAAAACATTTGAGCTCCATGGAGATATTGCTGTCAAAAAACACATTAGTCTGGAGAAATGCTCCAACTCAGGACTTGTGCACGAAAACACATTCCCAAGAAGCAGAAATTGGCTTTCAGCTTCCATTGCTACATCATGTGTCATTCACTGCTGTCTCTGCTGGAAGGAGTCCAGTGTGGGCTAAAAAGCTTAAAATACTTTGTTTGAGATGTCACAGTGTCAGTGTTTTTTATTAAGTCTCTTCATCCATTAGTGCAGACTTCCAGGATGGATTGTCAACAGAGGAGGACTCAGTTGACTCCACTGACAGCAGTTTCTCTGTTTACATAACTTAGGGATCTGACTGGATGAATTTGGAGGTGCTGCTTCATAAATGGTGATGTCACTCTTTCAAGAAGTCTTCCATCTGCTCTTGTGCACAGTGAGCAGGGCAGGGTCTGTGACAGTTCTGGACCCCATGGGGACATATTTTGGGCTTCTCTTCCCAGGCCACGAGGGAATAATCCTGATCCTCTCACACAGTCAGAGCTGAAGGCTTCAGTTTAGGACAGAGATGGATTTTGTCAGGGTGTTTCACAACTTAAAGGCTGGCATAAACAGAGTTCTCATATTTTCCCAAGCACTGGACAATGTCTGTGGCCTCTGTGCATGAGCAAAGGCAGTACCACATTCCTGATTCCTGTTTGCAGCTCACCTGAAACTTTGAGGACAAGCCCACCTTGCCTGTTGTCAGGAGTTCTAATACTCATTGGGTAGGAGTTTGCCAGTCCAGATTAAACATTAAATCCATGGAAACACTGAAGGGGTGAGTTATCCAGCTGTCTGTTTAGAGGTGACATTTGATTCCCATAGGAAACCAGGCCTCGGATGTCCGAGTTCAATGTGAGATCCACGATCATTTCCCGGTACGCTTTCACCACCGTGTCCTGCACCATGGTGAACAGTGGCTCTGAGGCACGGGAAGCAGTGTTTGAGATGCAGATCCCAGCTGCAGCTTTCATCTCCAACTTTACCATGTAAGTAATGCACAGACCAAGTCTAGGGATGCCATGGTACTAAATTCAAATCCTCAATGCAAACAGGGAGGGAAGCTACTCTATTTCCCATCTGAGTGTCTTTTAACTGTTTCCTTCTCCTCCTCTCTCTGATTTGAATGAGAAAACTCTCTTCAAGACCTCAAAAACCTTTCCAGGGAAAGGTTCAGCAACAATGGCACATAATTTATCTCACCTGACTGACTAATGTCTAAAAATCTTCTTGTAATTTCCTGTCCTCCGCATTGTAAATGGAGCAGAAATCAACTCTAACCAGCAGATAGGTTCAGTGGCTGCTGGAGGTGTGAATGATAAACCAAATAGAGAGAAACCTCATAGTGAAATGACCAATAAATTAAACTATTGGTCTCAAACATACTTGGTTTGATCATGCTCAGATCCTCTCTACAGACAGATATTGGGGCCACAGCTTCAGACTTTACCAGAGGGCATAGGGGACCCACTCTTTATGAAATACTTCCATTTAAAGTGAATAGGAAGAGACTTTTGCCTTTGTACTGGGCTGGTATTTCCAGCCAGAGAATTTCTGAGCTGGCTTTTGTCCCAGAGACTTGGGTGGACTGAGGAGAGTGACATCAGCAGCACTTTGAGACTCTTCTCACATCAAAGCCTGTGAAAGAACCTGCAGTAAATGTACACCTGTGACTGTACTTGGGTGCAGAGTGACCACGCTGACATCTCTGATCTCTCCAGGAGCATTGGCAACAAGACTTATTATGGAGAGGTCACGGGCAAAGAAAAGAAAAATAGCACCAATGACAAAGAAAGGCACAAGAAACCTCCAAGCCCCACAGAAGGAAGGTGAGTTTTGTGCATTTGGCTGTGCTCTGGGAAGTGATGCACTCTCCTGCCATCTTTGTCTTGGCTGCCTTGGTATGCCCATCAATGGATTTATGGGAAGGAGCAGCTAAACTGAATGTTATCTGCACTGCCTGGTGTCATTCCTATACTCCAAGCCATGAAAAATTGCATGTGGCCTTTTCTAACCCTGTCACACAACTTTTTAAATTCCAGGATGGTCCAGGATGTACTACTGGAGGAAAGAATTCTTGTTACTTTCTGAATAACAGAATGGAAAATTAGGGTGCTGTCATGGACAATCATCCACTTCACTCAAGGGGGAAGCAAGAACATACTTTAATTATACAGAGCAGTAAATCAACAAAGTTCAATGGTAACTGTAATAGGTGTTCAACAAGATTTGATGGGAAGGCTCAGTTGATTATTTACAGGGAACAGGCAAAACTATCAGAGGGGGGAGAAGGAGGTAATGTGTAATGTGTATGGGATGTGAAGGTGCCTTTGGATTTTCCTTCCAGGGAGAACGGCTATGAGACATTCAAGGCCTCTGTCTTCATTCCTCGCAAGATGCAGGCCAGGTTCATATTGCATTATGAAGAACTTCTGCAAAGGCGGCTGGGGAAATACGAATACACCGTCAGCATCCGGCCCCAGCAGCTGGTGGGGCGCTTACGAGTGGAGGTGAACATCCTGGAGAACTCAGGAATAGTGTCCCTGGAGGTGCCTCCCCTTCGAAACAGCAAGCAGAAAGGCAATGGGAAAGCTGAAGGTAAGGAGGGATTTTATAACCCATGGCTCTGTTATTTGTGGGGCCTTGGGGACCTCTCAAGAAGTTGCCTGGCAGCATTGGATCTATTTTCTCTGGATGACTGTGTCTGTGTGCTATCTGTGCCTAGGCCTGTGAGGACTTTGAAGCTTAATGAATACAGGACTGATCCCATTCATCTCAATAGGGTTTGGGTTTTTTTTTTTTTCCTATTGTCTTTAAGAGCTTTGAATTGGGCCTTCAGGCCTTGTGCTCAGCACTGGAGCAGCCTCTTCCCTGGCCTCCACATCTCCTGGGAACTGTTTATTTTATTCACTCAAGTGAATTGTTTTTTCCATCCATCTATGCCAAGGAAGATAGGAAATCCTGCACTTCAGAACATGGGAAATTCCAAGAGGAAAATCCGTATTTTGCCAAAGCACTAAGCGCTATCTGAGCATCTGCTCTTACCCCCAACTGTCCTTGCTCACTGTTCAGACAGTGTAGATGTAATTTTTTCTGTTGTAAACCGACAGCTCAGGATACTGTGATTGCTACATGTTGTTAAAAAGCACCAAAAAAGAAGGCTGGAAGGAGGATGCAGAGTCTTTTGGGACTTGACCCTCAGTCACTCTGAGCAGCACAGTGCCAGCAAAATCAGTGGAGCTGTTCATATCTGCCACAGAAAGATCCTAATACATGTGAACTGGAGTTAAACTGATTGCTCAGTGAGATCCTCCTGATTTCATCCAAATCACCTCCAATCAAGGCTCTCAGTGACTTGGACTACCTCCAGGTCAAGCCTTATTAGTTTCTGCGCTGTACAGCCACGTGCCAAGTGACAAATGTGCTCTGCTCCTCATCAGGACAGGCAGGAAACTTTTTTCACCTATCAGGGAATATCACAGTGCATTGTTGGCATGTGGTTTTCCTGCAAGACATCTGGCATTGATCAAGGATAGACACAGACTCAGCAGAGCAGACACACTGTTGCTCCAGCACAGTATGGAAATTCCTATATGTAAGTGACATACAGGGAAAACTCATGTAACTCACTATCCAAATGGCAACCTGGAAGCACTGACATTCTTGGCATCATGCTGCAGATTTCAAAGAGCTCATATAAAAATGGGCCTGAGCTGTTGGATTCTATAATCCTCCCTAGCCAGTAAAACATATATAAAAAAGGTGTTCCATTGCAGGATGGGTAAAGCAACAGAACTCAGATTCCCTGTGCTTTGTCTGTGTTCAGAATTCAATTACAGACCCTTTCTGTCTGGAATCATCCCATGTGGTTGTCCACTATATTCCAGCTGACTGTCATCTCTCAAGATGGATCCAAAAACAAACCATCAGAGCAGTCACTTGCTCCTTGCAAAGCATTCTTGCTCATATGACACCCAAAAATCATGGGATCTGCACATGCAGCGAGACCTCCAGGGAAGGCTGGGAGTTTTTAAGTGAAAGACAGGTGAATTGTGAATCTCACATTTACAGAGGGGCTGCTTAGCAGACAATCTATATACTGGGAATAAATGAGAAAAAAAAGTGTCTGCTCTCTCTTGTATTCCCATGGCTTAAAACTCTTCAGTACCACTTGGCTAGACATTGGAACATTGGAAAATGGCACTGCCTGACTGGTTTGAGGTTGAATATGTCATGAGAGCTCTCTTCCTCTATTTCCTATGTCTAAAGTATCTCACAGTTAATTATAAAATATGATATTTTGATAGGTATTAACAAATTACCTTGAGAATAGTGGATGAAAAATATATTGCACCTTCAAACTGTTACAACCCATCCTAAAAGGTGAGAGTAACCCAGGTTCTTGAAATGACAGTGATTCATCAGTGTTTGTAAATACACACATGTGGTTTTATTTTAGAACAACCTGGTAGCACAGGAAAACAGATATGTTTTGGTTCTTATTATCTATAGTAATATAAAAATATAAAGGCATAAATATATCACCTTAGAAAATATAGAGGAGTAAAAAGATCTCATTACCTGAAAGACTTGTGATGAGATTTGGCTGTTGCAATTTCAATGTCTATTGGTCAAAGTGGTGACCACAGGCTAGATCCATCATGTGGTGAGGCAAATCCTAGGGAAACCCACAGAATGCCCAGTCTATTTGGTTTATATTCACTCAGGTTCAGGTGGGAATGCCCAGGTCCCTGCCCAGGGCTGGGGAGCTTGTAATGGTTGTTGGAATGCTGTGGATCATGGGACACTTTGGGAGTCTTTGACACCTTCTCAGAAGATACAGCTGCCTATTAAATTAGTGCTGTTGTCAATTATGTCCCATCATGGCCAATCAGCAGTGTGAACACCTTCAGACTGTCCCCTGGGTGGGGAGTTATCACAGCTGAATTCACTCCATAAGGACAGACACAAAGTTCCCACCTCCCCAGGTTCCCCTCTTTCCTCACCTGGTCCAGCACCGGCTTCAGCCTGAGTTGGGCTGTGCTCAGCCCTGGCTCCTGGGTGGGTGTTTTGCCCATCAGCAGCTTGTCCTGAGTGTTTGAGCCACCAGCATCCCCTGTCTCCTCCAGTCTCACTTGTGGATGTATCCTTTTCTTTTCAAAGTCCTGCATCCATCCTCTCTGAATGGGGAGCAGAGACAATGTGATGACAGGTCTTTCTAGGATATTTCCTTGTACAGTAACTCCTGCACACATGGCTCCATATGGGAATTGTATTTTTCCCAAAGGAAGGCACTAGGCATGTGAGTTTTGGAAAATGATCTTCTGGCATGTGCAGGTGTTGTCTTCTGGCACATACAAACCCCAAAACAGGAGGCATTGAGGCCAATGATCTTGACCTTCTTTGACAAGCTCAGAATGGAGCCAATTTCTGAATGGTGTCCTGGATGCTGTCCTCATCTTCTTCCTCCAGTGTAGCTGTGTGAGAACTAGCCATGGGCTTGGGCAGGAGACACTAGACTGCTCAAGGATGACTGTTTCTTTCTGAAGTCAGAGGTCTCAGAAAGCTTTTTATTTCTTATAACAGCTGTCTGGAAGTTTCCACATGTTAGCGGAGGATGAACTTTGCATTTCAGCTCTAATTCCAAATCTGCCAGACTCCAAAATAATTTAGGTTTAACTGTTCCTCTTGTGAGGATGCCAGTTTCATCTGGAAAATGCTTTTTCCTGCTCTGTTTACTTCTTCAGCTGAATTTGGTGGAAAGTTTGTCTGAAGGCTCTACTAACTCCTTCAGTGTGAGCACAAACCAGAAAAAGCATTTGGAGCTCATCCATGCTCTGGACTCTGAAATATCTCATAGATTTTCCTCTCTCTGTCTCTTGTTTAAAAAGAACAAGGCAAATAAACAGATGAGAGTAATTGTGATCCAGATATCAAGTGCTGCCTAAAAAAGAAACCTGGGGGAAGACATGGGAACTGAGTTCAAGAATATAAAAGGCTTCTGCAAGGAGGGTCACTCAGATCATTCCCACCTCACATGCTTGTGGTATGTCTGAACATGCCACCTCAAGAATTCTTTATAATCAATAAGGAAAAATCTACAGTTTGAGTAACGTAATCCTGGAAGAAATGTGTTTAAACAGGTCAAATGAATCCTACTTGCATTGGCTGTCAGGATCTCAGGTGTAAGATCTGTGTCCTGGATGTCTAGAGCTGGCTGGAATGAGCAGCATGTCTGAGATTGTGTGTTTGGCAAAACAGAACCAAATACAGGAATTTTCTACAAACATTTGCATCTCTGAGAGCATTACAACATGGGTTTCAGTTTAAAGCTAGAGGAGAGGGGTTAATTTCTTTTTATCTCTCTTTTTTTATCACTGGAGAGCTGAATCTTCAATCCCAGTAAGTCACTCTGCTGGCTGATTTGTCTCCATGGCAATAACACCTTTGCTGTGCTTTGACATCTGTAAGGCAATGTGAAAAACCTGTAATACTGTGGATTTATCTCAACAGGTGATGTATCTCCTCCTCCCTCTACTGTCATTGGGCACACCAAAACCTTAGCTAAGGTTACATTCAATCCCAGTGTTGTTGAGCAAACCAGGATCGCCCGAAATGGAATTTTGGGAGACTTCATAATTAGATACGATGTCAACAGGGAGCTGAGTGTTGGGGATGTTCAGGTACTGTACAAATGATTCATCTTTTCTGTTGTATTAACTGTACTCGAGATGGTTCAATTGTTTTGCCTGCTCCAAATTCCTAAAAATGCTTCCTGAGTGAAGGCCACTCCTCCATCTTGTAAGAACTATCCAAAATAAAACCAGTCAATTAGCAGCCACGAGATGGACTTAAGCCACAACTTCATTGAGCTCTTTTTTGTGTCTGCTTTTCAGTTTCTCAATATACTGGCTGCACATATCTGGATACAAGACCAGTTCCTCAAGTACATGTTGTGGTTCTGATCTGTTGGCACATGTGTTATATCCTTGTTGCATTTGGAAGGAAACCCCAGTGTCAGCCATGGAAAGAGATGTGCAGAGCTCCAGTTGGCTTATCCAGTCTGGATAAACAGGGGACCAGAATTAGGAAGGATACCAAGGAGCATTCATATCCTGCGCTGTAGACAGAGTCACTGAAAGCATCCAAATATGCCAAAATGATATTGTAGAACATTGCACCTTTGATTCCCGACTCCCTTGCTCTTCCACAGATCCTCAATGGATATTTCGTGCACTACTTCGCCCCCACAGATCTTCCTCCCTTGCCAAAGAACGTCGTGTTCGTGCTGGACAGCAGCGCTTCCATGGTGGGGACGAAGCTGAAGCAGGTGAGCTCCTTGTGTTTATTGTGGGCTGCTCAGCTCTGAGAGGGCAAAGCCTGGTCCAGACTTTGTCTCACTGTTTTTCTTCTGCAAAATGTTTGCTGTGTCTCAGGTGAGAGGTGGCTCTGAAGACACCTCAAGGTGAGATGATTTACCTGCAGTAAAGTATCTTACAGTGAGAAATGATCATGTTAATGGGAACGGGATGGGAACAAGGAATGTAGAAGGATTCATCATTCTGTAAATGTCAGTGCTTCCAAAATTGAGCATAGGGCAGTCTGGGGCAGTTCTGTTCTGAGAGGTATGAAAAGAGGCAGATCAGGCAGAATTCCCAGCAAAGTGCATTCAGCAGATTCTTTTCTCCAGTCTAACAGCATAGAGAGAACACTTCTGCCTTTAAATTACCTTGGCAAAACACTTAGTGAAGCAAAACTCAAGAGGTTCTGCTGAAAGAAAAGTAATTTTGTCCTTTTTGGGAATCTGAGTATTTCGGAACAAATCTCAGATGTTTTTCCAGGGCACAGACCTTAATGTGAGCCACCATACCAAGCTGAAGGGCACATCGAATATAAAATAGCATATGGATTCTATGGATCCAAATTATCTTCCCCAGTGGCTGGGGAAGGAGATGACTCATCACGAGAGTTGTTAACAAGCAATCCTAGTTCTGTGCTGAATGAGGTCTCAAATCAAGATGCCTTTGAATCTGTAAAAAGTCCTGTGGACAGAGCCTGGCTCTTGGCTGTCTGTTATCCTCCTGCTGGAAAATGACCACCCTGCCTCTCAGAATAAACAGTTCTGGCACAAATGTCCCCAGTCCTGCAGGCTGGAAGCAGACAGCCGGTGACCAAATGCTGAACCAGGGAGATTAAAACTCCACAGGGCTTTGGTGCTTTTGTGAGCTGCACGAGTAGTCAGCAGATTAACCTTGCACTATGAAAGCTTTTATTCTGCTCCCAAGTATCAGAGTTTCTTTTCATTACACCTACTAAAAGCAACACAGCCATTAACCCCTAAAGGTTTACTTCATATTGCATACTACATACTTAGTTTGTGCTGCCAAACCTGGATCTCAGGCAAATTAACTACAGAGAGGTTCCTCTTGAGCCTGAAGTGAGAGAAGTGTCTACCCAGAACCTTAGCTGAAGCTGTAACCAACATTTTTGTCTGTTATCTCAGTATATTCTTTTTATGGAGAACCACTGGTACATTATGAAGGAGTGCTTTGGGGTGGAAGCACTTATCTTCCTTTGATTCCAGCTGCTCCAAAACATAGAACTTTATGGAGTTAAGATCAAAATCATAAAACCCCCACATTGATTAATCAAGAAAAGACCAAAATCTAGGACTGGCTGAAAAATAAACCTCTCTTGGTTCTCTAGGAAAGTGTGACCAGTTACAGCCATGTCTGCTCAGTGTCCTTTTCACCCAGTTGTTGATGTCATTAAGATGTTTATTAAATTACAATCATATTCCCTGGTGGCAAGATACATCTGAGCAGAGGAAATGTCTCCTTTTTGTCTTTTCTCTTTGGACTCTCACAGCTGTGGTGATCTGTGGTGGTATGTAGAGAGCTGGGAAATCCCATGGGACTGTCTTTCCTCATTTCTCTCTACTGGATCACATGCAAGGTCAGCTAAAAATACAGTCAGCAATTGTAAAGTGCTCTTGTGGGTCAGCTGCAGTGACTTTGGCAAAGGACAGTTTTTAGGATTGCATAAGCAAGGATAGGCAACATCAGCTGTGTACCTTTTTCTGGAGCAGCTGGAGGAGATGTTGTGCTTTACAGTCACCTGCCTTCACGAAATGGCAAAGTGACTCAAGTGGGGTCAGGATTTCATACATCCTACAGTTCCCACAACCCAATTGTGAGTCATTTATCTTTTCCTCTCCCAAGGTTTTCCTTTTCCAACATGAATTTTTATCTGTTTGAGCCATCCCTTTTTTTCCTAAGATATCTCAGTCTTTGAAGCAACAGATGTCCTGTTGCAAACACATAGAGCGAGACTGGCTGATCAGCTTGAATCAGATCATTGGAGGTGTTCTAAAAGTGTGTGGATGTGGCACTTGGAGACATGGTTTAGCGGTGAACACAGTGGTGCTGTGTTAATAATTGGACTTGATGTTCTTAGAGGTATTTTGCAGTTTTAACAGCTCTTTGGTTCTGTGATTAAGACCCTTGACACCTTCCCCTAACATCATTAAGAGATGTATTAACTTTGAGGGGAAGATATTTCTCCTCAGTTTTCATAGCTCCTGAGCTCTGGTGGTGTCCAGCAGACTCGGATGTGTTGCAGCCGTCAAACTCCTCTGAGAACCTGAGCCTTTGCTACAGTCTCCTTTAAGCACTGGCAGGGAGATAAAGTTCAGGAATAGAAAATCCTTGGGCATGATGGGAAAAAATATTCATGTGCTCAAGGCTTTGCACATCATTACTGCTGTCCCACTGGCAAGGAAAATCCAAATGAACTTTGTTCCTTTGCAAAGAGACAGCAAGTTCTGTGTGGAATAGTTGCTTTTAACAGCCAGGAGAGCCTGGGGAAGTGGTTCTATCTGCAGGGTTTACTGGGAAGCAAAGTTATTTGCCCTTTGAGCAGTCTACCCTGCTGATTTTATGGTACCTTTGGCTAGGTAGAAGGGGACACAGCAGTTTTTCATTAATATAACCAGGAGAAAAAGGGTGCAGTTATAAGTTCACCACCTTGTGATTACCATCATTGTGCCCACCTTCACTGGACATGGTGAGAAAGGGCTCTTGCTATAGAATGAGTGTTCCAAGCTGTGAATATGTCCACAAGAGGATGAATTTGCAGGTATTTTGTAGATGTATAGCAAGATAGAGTTGTTTCAACCACGGATTTGTTTCACCTTACTTTTCCCACAGGCAGTAAATGCCACACACTCAGTTAAGCAGTTGGCTTCACTGCAAGCCTGGCACCTTGACAACAGTGGTGTGCCAGACTGTAATTTTCTCTCAGGTTAATTGCTCTAGGAGGAACCCAGCTGAAACTGGGACCTGCTGGGGATTTTCAAGGGCTTCAGTTCATTTGCCTGTGCCTGTCCAAGGGATGCTGTTGGTACCCTTGAGTCACACACACAGTGGAGCCCGTCTGAGGGCCCTGTGTGCCCAACCCCTCAACTCCTGTGCTTCAGCACAGATGCCCCTGAGGAGTTTCAGAGTGGTGAAGGAGCAGACAAGCACCTGAGCACTCAATGTTCTCCTTCCAAACTCCTCTGACTTCTGCTGGTTGCTGCAGAACTGGCTGTGAGCCTGCTGACTGTTAGTCCAAATAATGGCTGCTGCCCAGGAGAACAGCCTGAAATCGCCAGGGAACTCTGGAAAAAATGCTAATTTTAATTACAGCCTTCAGAGTGTTCAAAGCTACTGTGATGAGGAAAGTTTTGTCAGGTTTTCCATTTCTGTTGGAAAGAAACAACCTGAGAGAAGACAGAAGAGCTGCCTGCAGCACCAACAACCCCATGCAGCTGCCTCCTGCTCAGGAGTACACCTCAGCAGTGTTATCTCAGTCCTCTCTGGAAGTGTGAATATAAGATATAAGAAATACTACAGTAAATAAGATATCACATCCATCTAGACTTTATTTACTCAAAGAAAATAAAATTTCTCTTCCAAGAGAAATGCAATTACTTGTCATGCAGAAAAATAATCTGCTGAACCCTAAAACTTTTAAATAATGACAGGGTCATGCAGAGAAACAAGCAAGCTTCAGAGGAAGATGCTTTCAGGTATTCAGGAGGGAAGCATATGCTCCTGGTCTTAGGAGCAAATTTTGCTTCATGCTGAGGCAGTAGAAGCAGAGACAAAATTTCCTAGGAAGATCCCAGACCACCTATAAAGTGCAAGTCCTTTAATTGAGTTTGGAGTAAATAGGATGAAAAGGTGAGGGTCGAGTTTGCATGGAAATGCTGCTGAGGCTTGAACTGAAAACTCATGAAGACACTGAGAGCTCTCCCAAATGTTTCAGCTGGACCATCACTGAGTTCATCAAAGGATGAACTGGAAACAGGCGCTGCTGATGTGCCAGACACAGCCCAGTGACCACCAGATAAAGCTGTAGTGAAATGGAAGTGGGGGAATGAAGCTGGGAAGTCATTCCATGGATTTGGGTCACTGAGGTTTATGTACCAGAGCTATAGACAGCACAGCTCTTGGTCTGAGACTGGGATGAAGGCCCAGGCTGGCGCTTAACTGGGCAGGAGGGTGGGTGGAGGCCCCAGCTGGGGCTGGGCAGAGCCATTAAAGCCTCTTGGTATCCTCAAGGCTCTGGCAAATGAATAGAAGTCAGTGAAGTGAAAGCTCTTTCTTTAGTAGTCCTTTCCAAGCTGGAATTAAGGGGTTTTTTCCAGCTGCTGGAGCAACACCTGGAAGCTAGACCTGGCTTCTGTGTGTGCTTTCATCACGGCTCTGTTATGTGAATTTAGGTAGGTTGTTTTCTTTGCCTGTGCTTGTCTCTTTGCAGAGTCTTGTCTCTTTAGCTGGCAAACCATGTCTGCACTTATGGCTGTACAAAGATCCCCCAAGTCTAAGTGACACCAGATCTTTGTCAAGACTGAAGTTATTAGATTAGCACTGTTTGCAGCAACACGGCTATTTCCAAGCAAATACCCCTTCACCCTAAATCAGGGTGTGTCCTACACATTGCTCAACTGGGACCGTTTGTTTCTGGCTGTGGAGAGCAGCTGAAGCTCAGAAGTGCTTGTGAAACCTCACATGGAATCCTGCTGGAGTGAGGTCTTCCATGTAGTATTACTGTCATCAAACAGCGTTCACAGGTAGCTCTGGGGTCCACATGATGTAATTTGAGGTCCCTTAGGAATGAGGGATATAGTGCTGTGTCATGAGGAGAGAGCTTTTGCTTGGATAGGTACCCTTGATGCAGTGACTTAACCTTCTCTAAAACATCTGCTCTCTTCTCTGCAGAGTTTTGGGCAAAGAATTGGCTTCCTTTCATGCCTGAGGCAGTGGTTTAGGATTGAAATGGGCAGGGGAAGAGCTGGAGGCAGAGATGTGCAGGAGGGACTGGGGATCCTGAAGATGGAGATGCTGAGAGGGTTTGGAAATGGTGAAAATTTGGGGCAGGTGTTGGAGAACTCTGAGGGCCCTGTGGCAGATTCTTAGATGGCATAACTGTCAAGTTTTCTTTTTTAAGGAACTGTTTAGTGCTCTTGCATTGCTTAATGCCAACCCTGAGCAAAAGTGCTGGGTCTTTGCTTCAACCAACAAACCATTGTCACTGTCCCTCACTCACTGGAGATCAGACAATCCTAGAATGGTGTGGATTTAAGGAAAGGTCCTTAAAGATAATCCAGTTCCAACCCCCCTGCCATGGGCAGGGACACCTTCCACTAGACCAGGTTGTTTCAAGCCCTGTCCAACCTGGCCTTGAACACTTCCAGGGATGGGGCAGCCACAGCTTCTCTGGGCAGCCTGTGCCAGGGCCTCACCAGCCTCACAGAGAAGAATTTCGTCCCAATATCCGATCTAAATCTCTCCTCTTTTAGTTTAAAACCACCCCCTCTTGTCCTGTCACTAAGATCCTCTTGTAAAGTCCCTACTGCATGTCCTGTAACGAAAATAAATGAAAATGGGGAAGTCACAGGGAAGAGCAACACATCTCTCCTAGCAGGTTACACACATGGATGGGATGTTCTGAGTAGGGGCTAGAAAGCTTCAAACCTGGCAGGTTTCTGGCTGCTGAGACACCCACTCTGTGAGAGTGGCTACATGATGAAGGATGGGGGTAATCAGTATGAAGAGCATGATGAGCTGTGTCTCAACTCAATTCCTGCTCTGTAGCACAGCAGTTGGTGATTCCTGAAATTGAGGGGATGTGTTGTGGACAGCTTTTGGGCATGTCAGCTCTTCCCAGTGCTCTATTGGGGCTGGTCTGTGTGACGGAAAATGACAGCACCCAATTATTGGAACAGTTTTCATGCCTGGGATGAATTCCATCTTCTGAGGATGGGCAGAGGGGGAGATGTCAAGCTCTGCATTGAGGGCATGGGGCATTTTCCCTTGGTGCTGACCTTTTGCTGCTATCTCCATGGAAATTTTTCGTCATGCTGACAGGGTGGGGGTTTGACTGTCTGATGGGCATGTCATGGGGTCTGATTCCACTTAAAATGAGCTAAGCACAAGAGAAGAATGTGGCCTTCAGACACTGCTGTGTCAGTCTGGCTGTGTGCCCATGCAGCCCTGTTGTTTCCAGTGAGGTTATTTCAGTATAGCACTGTGGGGCAGCCCTTAAGCTTTTCCCTTTGCCTTATTTACTGTATGGAATTGTTTACTCCTCCAACTGCAACCCTTTCTGCATTGGAATAAGGGCTTCAAGTAACAATGCTTGGTGCTGATTAGAACTTGCCTCCTTAAATCTTCACACTGGCATTCATTCACATCCTCAGTGCTGCAGTGAGATTGCAAAGACTGAGCACCTACTCTGCCCTCCAGACATATGGAACTCCAAATCAACTTTTGAGATTAGTTTTTCATTAATTTATCCTCACCATGCTGCTGGGTGCTAGACAAGTGGGTTACCCCAACTGATAACATCTTTGAGGATGGTTTTATCATCCACTGAGCAAAAATTCAGTGCTTAAGTGTCCTGGATGGATGTGGAGCTAATTGTTTCACTCCATGTTAAGTGAAAAGTCTTTTTCAGAAAAGGCAATAGGAACAAACATTTGTTCTAAGGGATGGCTGTTTTTCAGCCTGGGAAAATACAAAGCAATATTTTTAAGGCCATATAGGGAGTCAACAATGTTCAAGTGACCAGCAAAGGATCTGGGATGTTCAGGAGGGGGAGACTGGACAAGGGGATGGAGACAGACCTTTATTGTCCAGAACTCTGTATTCAAACTCCCTCCCATCACAGGCCTGTGTCAGTATTGAACAAAATGCTTGTTGTCTGGAATTGCGAAGGAGTTTTCCCTGGTTACACCATTCTTGTCTGCCAGGAAGAAAGCACAAAGATACATTGACAGGGAGAGGGGCAGTTGCAGTTCCTCAATTTCAGGACATTCCCTGGGGAGGCAAAAAAGAGCCAATTGTCCTCTCTGAGAGTGGGATGAAGGAAGGTAAAACAATCCAAGGATACACTTCTGGGTTAAACCCTGGTTTTGGTACAGAAGTCCCTGTTGCTGGCAGGTGACATGTGACCAGCATTATGTGGGCAGAAAGGACACTGGGACACAGAGGAAAGGAAAACTCATGTGATGTGGCTTCCAAACTCAGCAGATACAACACTGCCCAAACCTCTGCTGTCTCTGCACCTTGGCTGCTCCCTGTAATGTGCCAGTGGTGCTCCCACTGCATTCCCCTTGGCTCTGGACCTGAACTAAATCTATGACAACACCTTGTCTGACCATGTTAGCACCATTTCAAGTATGACTTTGATGCCTTTAAGCCTTTCTTTAAGTCACAGTACTAATTAATCCTTCTGACAGACCATGGGGACATTGATGAGCTTTGACTGTTGTTGTTTGAAAATTCCAGCTCTGGATCTTTCTATCAGCTGCCTCTGCATGTTTGGAAAGGGGAAGAGAAGAACCAAAGCACAGAGGATATTGAAGGGGAGGAAGGAACTCTTTTGTTTTTTGTCCCTGTGTTTCCTTGCAATCTTTTGCCAAACAATATATTCACTTGTACTTTTCTCCTTTTTGCTGTATGAGATCTCATTTCTGAGCCCTTCCCTGCCACTGTTGCACTCTCAGACATATTACTGGACAGAGCTATGGCTTCCTAATTCCCTCTGAGCTTACGTTTTGTGCCTTAGCTCCCTTGTGAAAGTTGGTTTCTCATAGGGATCTGGAAGGACAAATTGTGCAGAATTTTTGTCTTCTAGTTGTGGGATTGTTTAGCACATGGATACAGATGGCCCCAGGTCTGCTCTCTGCAGGCTGTTCCTGTGCATCTGTTCCTGTCAGTGGCTCCTGTTTTCCAAAGGCTGTGGTTGGGAATGCTTTGCTCCCTGCTAGCACTGCTCTCTAGACAGGCTGATCCTGAGCCCAAGCAGTTCCCTGGTGCTGGCTGACCTGGAAGAGGCTGTGTCACTGGTGATGGAGTCCTGCTGCCCAGCTGTTGCGAGGGTGGCTGGATGAAACACTTAGAAGTGCTCCTAAGGCGATGGAAAGTGTGAATACGTGGGCTTGGGATATGCATTTTAATGAGGTGTTTGAATTCTCTCCTTGCTGCCCAGCAGGGCCGAGGTCTGGCAGTGCCACAGCTCCTAACAACCACATATTGTGTCCCTGTGAGCTGCACAGCTCTCAGGGTAGCCAGGCCTCACCCTCGCCCTGCTCCCCAAACAAATAAGGGACTGTGGAAGAAATGTCACCAGGACTCAGATTCCTCCTAAAAGGTGCCCAGATGGTCTGACATCATCCCAGATGTCTCTGAGGCAGATCTTTGGCCCAAAGAAAGGCTGAAGGCTCTCAGCTTTCCCTAAGAGCGTGTATCTTCCCATGCTTTGTTCCAGCAGTGTTTAGGCAAGATGAGGTCTGTCAGCATTAATTCCAAGGGCTGGGTACAAGGGTGGCAGATCACAGCCACACTCGAGTGTAGCCGAGGGAGCTCTGCTCTTCCTGCTATTGCTGGGGCTGGTGCAGCTCTGAATCACCCTGGCTGTCATGCAGGGCCTGTAGCAAGCAAGAACCAGACAGGCAGCAGCTGTGCTGGATGTGCAGGTGCCAGTGCAGAGGTGACAGGGAAGGTCAGAGTGGTGGCTGGAGCCTGGCTTGTCCCAGGCCTTGTAGGCTTGAGCAGACACTGTTTGCTCATCATTTAGGCAGTGTGAGCTCCTCTTCCCTCCTCTCATCATTTATGAAGCACAGACATAAACTGTGGTCACTCCTGGCAGTCATGGTCTCCTCACCTGTCCCCAGCTGTAGAGCAGGGCTGTCCTGCTCCAGGTTTGGGGGTGATATGTCATAACCATGGAGATGGCTGTTTCAGTCCCAAGATTCCAGCTGTGTTGGTAGCTCATTCACCAGCAAAACTCCTCATCTCAAATGCAGTGGCAATTTAGTGTCTACCCCTCAGCTCAATTTTATCTGTATTAAGGGAAATGGAGGAATCTTCCCCCACCAAGTTATCCTCTTTTAAATCCTCATTTAAAACTTGACTCTGACACATACAAACTATTCCCAAATGGTAAAAAAGGATTTTTATTCAGCTCTTCTGGACTGTTACTTCCTGCAATCCTCTGCTTTAATCCTTGCTCCAAATGCATCAACCCAGGCAAACATGTTGGGAAAAGTATTTCACCTTGCAACACCTGGCACAGAGATATTGGAGCCCTAAACTCTTTTTCCTCACTGTGAATGGGTCCAGCTGATCTCCAAATTGAACCAGTGTCATGGGCACAGCCATGGAGGAATGTTCTGGCCCTCAGCAGGGTAGAAATAGTTAATTTTCTGCCTCTTTGGCAGGAGTTTCAGTGGAATGACTCACTGAGGCCAGGTGGGAGTGGAACTGCAAGAACCCCATTGGCAGCAGAGCAGTTTGGGAATCCCATGGCAGCCACAGCCCTTGGCTCCTTGGAGCCAGGAGAACTTGCAGCTTGAGGGCCTTACAAGGACAAACAGAAACCTGCTGCTGTATCCCAGCAGAAGCTGCAGGCAGAAGAGCTTTGCAAAGCCTGGCCTGGGGTCTGGTGGAGATGGGAGGAGAGAGCTGGGCACCAATTAAACTTGGTCATAGCCAAATACTTCATGATTTTACCAAGATATCCTCCTTATTAAAAGCTGTTTTTGCCTGCCAGCTCCTGAATCATATCCAGCAGTCTGAGGGAAGTCACATCTCTCTCATAAACCATTAGTGGGTGAGGAATGCTGGCAGGTAGCAAAGCATGTTGTTGCCACCCCATGAGGACTGAAGTCTTTAGGGCATACCTGGGAGTCCTAATGAGCTGGGAAGAGAGATGGAAATAGGAAGAGACAGGGGATTCAGAGCACTCTGGGAAAGGTGGAGAGACAGCTCAGCTCCTTTTGGCTCCAGCAAGAATCAGAATGCTCAGGACAGGGCAGGATAAGTTCTTGAGGTGAGTCCCACCTTCTCTGCTTGAAGGCAATGCCTGGAGACAGGCACTTCCAGACAGTGACTCAGCCCATCCTAAAACCTGTCCCAGACAAATGGGATGGATTAATCCCTGGAGGTGGCTTCCCTTGCCTCAAGCAGGATTAGATGTGATGCCCAGCTTTCTGATGACTGAGTTGGGAAAGCTGAATCCCACCCTTTATTTTTACTGTGAATGGAGTAAAAAGCTGCAGGAGAATGAACATATGGCCTCCCTCACTCTGTTTGCTTTGGAGCAAAACCATGTGTGCATGCACACACACTTGTACATATGTTTGTGTGCATGTTACATAAATTCGAAGGGTTTTAATTTAAGTTGCAGAGGCAAGCACAGGATACAGATGCCAGAATCCAGGCTGTCAGTGCATATCCATTAAAATATGGCAGAAGGTTTTTCCTGGGAAAAATTGACTCAAATTCTGGAGTGACAAAAATGAGGCAAAAAGCAAAGAGGAAATGAAAGGAGAGAGATGGTCCCAGCCCCACATTTGGCCCCTGTATGAGGGTGTGGGGAAGTGCTGGGTTTCCTGGGAATGTCTGTTTCAGTTCCCTCCTGATCCTCTCTGCAATTCTAGCTTGGATGCTGTATACACCAAGGTACTTCTGCTCTGTGTTGTTTTACCCTTTCCTTTTCTTTTGGCTGAACACAGGCAAGAATGTCAAAAGGAATTTGTGAGCACATGGGAAGTGAGAGGCAGCCTCTCTGCAAGTAGGCCAAAGCAAGATTATTTCTCCTCTTGCCTTGTTCTCAGAAACAGCAGAGCTTTTTTGGGCCCAATAAATCCCTCTGAGAAAAGTGCTGTTTCAGAGAATTGGAAAAAAAAAAAACTGAAAAGAAGGGGTTTTGTAATGGGAGAGGTCAAGCAATGTTAATTATAATCAGAGAGCTGTAATATAGATAATGAGATTTGGGGAGTTTTTCTTCAAATCATTGCCTCTAGGAACCTCCGTTTCTCTCCTGTGTGGGAGTAGAGGGGGATGTTTATGTAGGGAGCCTTTGTGGTCTTCTGTTCCTTGCTTTAACACCCTGCCCAAATATCCTTCAGAAGAGCTTGGCATGGAACTGCTCACATGCAGGATAGAAGGTTCTCTATCTTCACTTTCTGCTTACTTTGATCCAATTTTTTGAGGGACAAATACTCTGGCCAACCTTGTTATCGTGGAATAAATCAGTCAGTCCTTTTGTGAGATTGCTGTATGTGCACATGTGGGATAGCTTGGCTGATTGAACTGTGGGCTGGGGACCCCAATTTTGGGAACCTCTCACTTTCTGACTTTGACATAATTATAAAAGTAGCCTGATTTTCCTCTGTAAAATGGGATGCTGATGGAAGGTGTCTCTGAAAGGTGATGTCATGCATTATCTGAAGCATTTTTACAATACAGTGTTGTAAAAGAGGAGCTTCTTTTTCAAATATCCAATTATTTAGCCCAACTTTGTCAGTTTCTATGGACTGTTAGACTGGAGACAGCCTCCATATTTGGGGCAGGAATTCACTTTTGTGAAGGTTTGTTTGGTGCACATTATGATGTGAACCTAGTGGGGTTCTCCCCTTCTCTTTGAAAGAATCTGTTCCACCAGCATTTGCTTTAATATTCTTGTCTGTGAAACAGTGGTGGGACGTGGAGGAATGTTCCAGCTAAGCAAATGGAGGGATTAATCCTGAGATCCCTGCAGAAGGAAAATGATTTGTACAGAGGATAGAAGCAGGGAAAGTCTCCAGACTTGGCTCCAGAATGTTTGGAGCTATGGGAAATATTCCCCTTAATTTCAGGTGGACTGAGAGCCAAGGCACCAGCTGTGAGGATTAGATTTGTTTGCAGTTGCATCATTGCATCATCATCTGCCATGCAGAATCCAGAGGGACATTGATGACACAGCTTGATCAGTCTTTTGAGCCCTTTTCCAAACTGTCTTTACATAGCAACATCAGGCCTAGACTTATGTGGTTTCCAGCACTGCTGATTACTTCTATATTTTTTCTGGACTAGCCCTTCATGTATTTTCCTGACAGGCATGAGAGAAACCTTTAAAAGCTGGTGAGCCCACCATATTATTTCCTGCATAGCTTTCCTTGGAATTTGTGAGGCTTAATGGTGGCCAAGAAGGGGCTGAGCTGATAATCTGCTGATTTTTCTGCTTAGATATTGCCTCATATTCCTCCCATGTATTTTGCATCCAAATATAGGGTATGTTTGCATGGACAGAGGATGCTTTTGTGCAACTTCTCTGAGTCTTACTCAGCTGAAGTCTGTCTCCATGTGAGCACAGCTTCATGGCTGCTAAATCCAAGCTGGTCTCTCTGAGGGGAACTGGACACCTCTGCAGTCTTCCTCTTGACATTTCCTTAGGGGTCTGGCTTTCCCAGAACTTAGGATCCTTAACCTCCTTTAAGAATTCATCTTGTGACCGGCTTTCCTCACTCTGTTGCCTGTGTTTACATAGTATGATGAACAGCTGGCATATTGATGAAAAATAATATACCTGGTGACAAAATTGATTGGCAGGTAGAATCTGCAATGACTAGTCAGGACTTCTTTTTATATCTAGTTAACTGAATTTATTAACCTAAACATTTATTAATTGCTGGAACTATTCATTAGAGTGTATATGTAGCAAATAGTATCCTAATAATGAACAGGGAATGTGCATCCTTTGACATGTTTGCAGGTTTTTTTTAACTTACAAGTCACCTATTTTAAATATATGCCACTTGCAGCTTGCTGCCAATGTAGAGTGTGTTAGACAAACTCTAAAAGTTTGTTATTAGTCATTATCACTCACTATCCCTTAATTCAGTACATGGTTCTCCCCGTCACTGGGAGCTTTTATCCTAATTTTGATGCCTGATTTTTAAGCTTAGTTATATCTAGATGTGCCTCACAAGACCTTTTGGGCAAGAGTTGTTTTTCATCTCCTATTTGCCCAGCCCCTGGCACCACAGAGATCAGGCCTTGCTATAGGGAAGGACATCCCAATTTTCTTCATCAGCCAAACTGCTGGTGTAGAAATATCTACAAGATGAGAGAACATCTTAAAACTAAATTCTTGCCCACTAAAACACTGAGAGTTGTGTCTGCTTCTCTCTTTTTCTAGACCAAAGAAGCTCTCTTCACAATTCTCCAGGACCTAAGGCCTGAAGACCACTTCAACATCATTGGCTTTTCCAACCGAATAAAGGTCTGGCAGCAGGACCGACTGGTGCCAGTTACTCCAAATAACATCAGGGATGCCAAAAAGTACATCCATAACATGTCACCTACTGGAGGTATGACCAGAGACAGGGATGGGACTAATTGTGTTATCCAATTAACTACAACAGAACAGAGTGGTGAATGTGGTCCTGGAGCATATAGAATAAAAAGACATTAGGATTTAGCTCATGGGACAAGGGGGTTCCTTCACCTCCACTCAGGGTTATGTGTTCTCTATTAACATACATGATGGGAAAGTTTCCTCAGACCCTGCCCATTGCAGGGGGTTTGGACAAGATGGCCTTTAAATGTTCCTTCCAACCAAAATTAGTCTGTGATTCTATATACCTATTAAACCCAATTTGATTCCATTCTCTTGTTTATCTGGTGACACCGTTGGAATGGGAAAGCTTCCAAGGTTATTTCTTGAGGACACAGATGAAAACATACCCTGGCAAAGGACACACAGTGCCAGTATTGTGTAGTTTCTGAAAGGCTCTGTGAAAGCAGGCTCATGATTTTGTCTGGGCTGGAAACCCCAGGGATGGAGCACACGCTGTGGGATGTGGGATTGCCTTCTGCAGGAGTAAGTTTCTCACCTAGTACTGTCTTCTCATCTCTACCAAGGAGCAGCCAAAATTATATTTGAGAATTTCTTGGCCCTTTTTGCTTATGCCTTGTTGCCTGGAGGGAAGCAGGCAGAGAAAACCCCAGAACAGTGGCAGAGTGCAGGCATGAGTTTTAATTTGATTCATAGGTCTCTGTGAGGCTATGGACATCAGTATAAAAAGATCTCCAGCTACAGTGAGGCTTGTAACCAAACATATTCCAGCACCTGTGCCCAGAGGGCTGCAAAATGACCTATTCAAATCCTTCCCCATGGAAGTAGTCACAGCTGGTTGAAGGTCAGAAAGGCCTTCCTGTGGCTGCCCCTGAGCAGTGACCACTCCTAGCAGAGGAAACCCTCAGTTGGAGAAACAGGGCAAACAGGATGGTTGGCTGTGCTGTTTGTGTTGTGAGAGGAATTGCTTAGGAAGTGGTTAAGGGACCTGCCCAGTTAAACAATTACCAATAGTGGGACTAAACTGAGAGAACAAAGCCTTTTACTCCAGAAATGCCAAGAGAGCTGTGCAGGAACCAGCTGGGTTTGCCCATGAACCTGCCAGGGAACAAAAGTTAAAGGAAATGATTGACTGTGGCTCAACAGGAAGGTGTAGTGATTCTCCACCACAGGTACTTAAGTTTCGGCTAACTCTGTGCTTTCCCTATAAAGGTGCTGTTCCTTGACTATCTTCCAGTGAACATGAACACACACAAAGAACATTACACCCCTGTGCTGTACTTACATACCAAAGAAACGGGAGAAAAATCCTGCTGCTAAATACCTGAGCGTGTGGCAAAAGGCAGTTTTCAGTGCTTGGTAGTTCTATGATACAACTGAGTATAAAATTACACACTCTGCTACATCACATGGATTTCTTCTCATTTTGGGGAAAATGTTCTTTCTGAAATTTTGGATCTGCCTGGAGATTGAGAGTTAGCATATTTGGGTGCAGGTTTTTTGGTTGAGAACCATTTTGCAGAAGACAGAGTCAGGATTTTGAGGACTTTCCAGAAGTCTTTGCTGCTTCCCTGTTCCTTGTCTTGCTGCAGTCACTGGAGCTGTGGACACTGAGTTTCTAGGTTCATGCTGTATGGGCTTTCTATCACATCTTGTTGACAACCTTCCTAGATCTCCCTTTCCAGACCCCCAGGAGTCAGCTGTGTATGGCTCTTCACCCATTTCACCAGCTTTGTTTCTAAGAGCTGTTTTTAACCCCAATGTGTTTATTTTGCAAAGGTCCCACAGCCAATCCCTCTGTGCTTTGACTAGAAATACATGGAGAAAGGGAATACTTGTACTCATTTTCCTGTTTTCTTTTTTTTTATTTTTAATTTTTTGAACACACTGTGGGCTTGGATCCTTTTCATGCCTATTCTAATGTACATCTGTTCCCTCATTTACTTTGTTTTCTCCCTCCCACCCCACTTCAGGCAATTCTATTCTTTACTAGCCAGTTGTTTTGTGCAAACACACTCCTCAGCTAACCAAGCTTTTCCCTTTAAACTTTGTATCCCCTGGGGTGTGAAGAATGAACCCATCCACTAGTTTTCCCATTTGAAAGCTTTTTTCCTGACTCCAAGTGTTGTGACCATCAGAAAAAAAAATGAGCAGAACTTTTCCTAGTTCAGATATCATCTGTGAGAGTCCCATAATAAAGCTTTACAATTTTTGTTTGTACCAGCCAAACATAGTATGATTGTTTACCAGACTAATTGTTGTACATTGAGACATTCAACAGCAATTTCACATGACAAACTGAAATTCATAACTCAGTTCATAAGACCATAAACAGCTGTGCCAAACTGGTGCTAAATAACAGAGCTGAACTGAACTAAAGGGCTAGAGCAACTTCATGTGGAGAAAAGGGACATCCTGATGTTCAGAGAAGCGGTCACCTCACTAAAAGGACCTCAGGGAAATTATTCACACCACTCTTAGAAGGAGAAATGATCTCTAATCACTCTGGTACCTTCCCAGGGACTAATATTAACGGGGCTCTGCAGACCGGGGCGAAGCTGCTGAATGATTACATTGCTCAGAATGACATTGACGCCAGGAGCGTGTCCCTGATCATCTTCCTCACGGATGGGAGGCCGACTGTCGGGGAAACACAGTCATCCAAAATCCTCAGCAACACCAAGGATGCCATCCGGGATAAATTCTGCCTCTTCACCATCGGTATTGGCAACGACGTGGACCACAAGCTGCTGGAGAGGATGGCACTGGAGAACTGCGGCATGACGAGGCTTTTCCAGGAGGATGAGGATGCAGCCAGCCACCTCAAGGGGTTTGTTATGCTTTTTCTGTTCTTTGGGTTCTCTGGGAAAGCATTTTGGGATGGAAAATCCTTTAGTGAGACATGGCAAGAAATTGGAGCTTCCCTGAGGCTCAGCTCTGGTTGGGAGAGGCAGAGTTTGATCAGATACTCTGAATGGGTACCCAGAAATTTCCTTTTTCTTAGCAGACCCCCTGAGATGTACTGGAGCTTCCAAAACCCTCGGAACAAGGCATTTGTTTCCCTAATTCAGATCATTGTTTTAGACATAAAAACCCAGAGAGCTGGGGGTACAGGTCCCAACTCCTCAAAGGTAGATGGTGGGAGGAGAGGATGCATTTCATACATCAAATCGACAACATGAACAGCATGGCGGGGATCAGGAATGAAGATTCCATTTTGGAGGAAAAAAATTTATTTATTTAATTTTTGGAAATTATAACTTTTTTCCCAAGATCAACAATATTTGACTTTGAAGAAAACACTAAGATCATTCCTGGGATAACCATACAGTCACTTAATTTCTTCATTCTTTGTGACCTAAACTCCTCATAAGTTTCCTGAAATCCTCATCCTTCAGTAGGACCAGAGATTATGTTCATTTTCTGTGATAAGGGAGCTGTAGTCCAAGGGGAGACTCTGGAAAGGAACGCCAGAAAGATATGTGACCACATCTCTGACAAAAACATTTGGCAATGTGTCAGTGTTTCCAAATAAAAATGTGTGGCTTTCACCCCCAAAATATTGGTGTTTTAACCACAGAAACTGGAAAGAGACAGAAATTTAGTACTGACCTCTCTCCTGGCTCATGCCTAGCTGCTCTGGAGCAATAAATCCAAGCGCTTTCCACCAGGGCTTTGCCTTCTGTTATGTGTGGACAAGCATTCCTTCTAAACTAAATTCTGTAGATCCATCTGTCACTCCACCCACGTCATTTCCTCCTCAGGACATGTCCTTTGAATAGCAAGTGGCATTCCCTGGCAAACAGAGGATTTCTGATTGATTGGGCTGTGGGAGTCCAGTGCTGCAAGTACTTGTTCAAACGCCTCTCTCTGATGAACAGCTCACTGTTTATCAAGCTCAGTCATGGCAAACCCATTTGGCATCTGGTGCCAAATTTATACAGAAAAGCACAATCTCTGCTGGAGGCCAATTCAAACCTCAGTTGGAGGGAAAACCTACGTGGGTGCCAATGTAATTTTTTTCATTCTCAGCAGGTTGTGTTTTTATACAGATACTTCCTTGAATTGTATTCTAAGATAGGTTGGATATCTCCACCATTTGCTACAACTCAGAAGTTAATTTATAGAGAGTTCTCAAGTTTAATTCAGTCATGTTTTTAAATCTGGTAAGGTCTCTGCATGAAAGACAATGAGTGCTCAGACAGACTTTAAAAGAAAGTAAACCAGTTCAGGGTTTGGGTTCCCTTGGAGAGAGAATAAAGCAGGAAGTGTGACTTTCGCTTCCAGACAGTCTGTTTTACCAGATGTGTCAAATAAATGCAGCTTGAACTAAAAAAGGGCTGAGGCCAATTCTTTGTTTATTTACCAAATTAAACTCAAATGACTTGCCAAGAGATGAGCAGTTTGGCATTTAAATGGGAAATATGGTATTCTTGGAGCAGCTTGGGAGGAACCTTCAAAAGTACACGGCTGTAGGGAAAACACATTATTGTAAACTTGGGCTTTGAGCCTTGTGAAAGTTTTCTGGGCTGTTCAGTGCAAGGTGTTCTCACAAGTGTGGCTGGTCACGTTAACAAAGCATTAAAAGGTAAACCTCCCTGGTTCCATGAAAGACATGCCTTGTTCCAACAGAAAAAGAACCATGAGGAAGTGACTTCTCTTGTGCCAGGGTGCCTGTACATAGCAGCTGGAATTCCTACATTCCTTGGAAATGTTCTCATTTATGGGGGGCATGGTGAGATTCCTTCTGGATTTTCTTTATCTGTTGGACCTCAGAAAACTGTATTCCTACACTAACCAACACAACCTAGGGTTCTTTCAGCTTTGGTTTGGAATCTCTTCAGCTTTGGTGGACATTTTGGCCTTACAGTTTCTGTCTCTGGGATACCATGTGTAACACCACCAGAAACCTGTAGGTAACAGCATCTCCTCTAAGTACATTTTTTAATAACTGGGGTGCTTTCCATGAATCTTGGAAGCCAATAATTTACCTTTAAGTGGTCAAAAATATCTCCTTGCAGAGGTCTGGAACTGTAGTGGAAGGGAGGTGACCGTCAGGACATGCTGTTATGGTTATGAACATACTTAAGAGACTCTGTTTAGATGCCTGAGGAACAGTGAAGATTAAAATGAGGCAGAGAATAATTTTGGTTGACAGGGACCTCTGGATATCCTGTAATTCAGCCTCCTGCTCTGAGAAGAGCTAACTTCAAGTTTAGGTGAGGTTTCTCAAGGCTTTGTCTACTCAGGTTTTGAAAAGCCCTAAGGGCAGAGGTCCCCCCCCCATTTTTCTGGGCCAAGTTAGAGTGGATGTGGTAGTTAAATTTGGATCCAAATGGTTCAAACTGTACCTGAATGACTCAGGAGCCATTTTAGATAACCTGACTGTGTCCTTGTGGGTGTACAAGTGCAACAGTGTGTTCATACAGTGCTAACGGTGAAAAATGTGTCTTGATTTAAGGTTCTATGATGAAATAGGGACACCCCTTCTCTCTGACATCCGTGTTGATTACCCCGAAGACGACGTGGAGCAGGTCACCCAGAACTTCTTCCCCAATTACTTCAATGGCTCTGAAATTATCATAGCTGGCAAACTCATCAACCGCACTTCGGATAAACTCCACGTGGAGGTGACTGCCAGCAATTCCAAGAAGTACATCCTCCTCAAAACAGATGTGGCCATTGACCTGCTGAGCAGAAATGACATCAGAGGTGTCCCCGGCCTGGAGGATGGCAAAGGTGACAATAATTACATCGAGAGGGCATGGAGTTACCTCACCATCAAGGAATTGCTCAACTCTCGGCTGAAGAGTGATGACAGTCAGGAAAAGGACAATTTGATGGAAAAAGCCAAGTCAATGGCCTTGGCTTACAATTTTGTTACCCCCTTCACTGTTCTGAAGATGAAAGAGGCTGGACTCCACTCAGAGCCACCTCAGGAGGAGTTTATGAGCCCTTCCACTGATGGCATCGGGGAAAAGGTGCAGAGCCTGCAGGGGCACAAGGCCCCACCAGGTATGAGAGAAGAATAACCTTGTTCTGGTAAAAACATCTTCCTGCATGGGCAATGTCTCATGGCTGACTTTTGGCACAGGGGTGATCTGAACAGTGAACTGAGGGGCAAAGCTGAGATTTTCATACCAATTTTGGTAACTGTGGGCTGGGTAGTCTTTAGCAAACCTTTTAGACCTGTCACTCATCCCCTTGAAACACTTACTGCTCTGTAGGAACTGGAGAAAAATTGGTGTTCTACATTAAAGTGTTTTCAGGAATATATCCCATAATCTTTGGATAATATTTGGGGAATATTATTGTAATATATCTCTTTCTGCTGCTCAGTAATTAATTGTAACAGCTTTCCTTACCCACTTCTAGGTGTACGCAGAGGGCAGGATAAACAGAGAATTAAAATCTCCAAAACTTCAGGTCAGTGCCTGTTTTCATGCCTTTAATAATGCAAAATAATAGTGGCTGATATATGGAAACCTCAGATGTACATCACTGTGGTATAGCCTTCCAAGTAACACGCCAAAATTCTCTTTGTCAGAGCTACACAGTAGGGAGGAAAATGAAACCAAAACCAAAATATGGAGAGGATCAGTAAGAAGGAGTGTGAGCAAGGCAGATGATCTACAACACCTGATCATCATGTTTGAGACTTCTGCAGTTTAGGGGAGAACAGAAACACATTCTCTCTGTACTAGAAATAGTGAAAAAAACTTTGAAAATAACAATGCTGAAATATAAAAAAAAGTTGTTGAAGATGGAAAAAGAGAAAATTCTGTAGTATTTTACAATTTTCCTGTTGGTCCTGCATCTTTACTTAATTTTTTATTAAACACTGAAGAATAAGTCCAGATCAAGATTTTTGACTTGAATTTCTCTTGATAAGGTCAATTTTACCTTAGAAACTAGGATTTTTGACTTGCCTTACTAATGTCAGCTGTCTGATAGTTGATGATAGGTCATGGATTGTTGAAAAATTAAGATTGTGGGATCAACAGCTGCTGTTGACTGCTCCAATCTGATCCTGAGGGCCAGGAGAGGTCAGTGTGAGGTGGACCCATGCAGCAGCCCTTGGTCAGAAAGTACATTTCTGTGAGCTGTGAGGGATGTAGTTTGCCAAGACAGAATGGAGGAGTTCAAAACACCTACATGATAATTCCCATAAATCACTGAAATTATATTCTGGGAAGAAAATATCCTGATTTTCATCTAGACTGTTTTGGGTTTTGAGTTGTCATTGAAAACCCAACCTCTCTGTGAGAGAAACAAAACAATCTTAGCAAAAAACAAAGCAAAACTTGGCATTTCCTGGCAAACTCCATCTGACCCTCTAAAAACAACAAACCAGGAGGACATAGAAAAAACAGGGACAAACACACTTTAAACAGCAGTTTTGTTGCAATCTTGGACGCTGCAGTTTTGTGTGAGCCTCTCACATTTATCTCTTTTTCCATGTCTTCTCAGCGGATGGGGACCCTCACTTCGTCATTGATTTTCCCTCCAGCAAGTTCTCTGTCTGCTTCAACATTGATGGAGAACCAGGGGACATTCTCCGGCTGGTCTCTGATCACAAGGAATCTGGTGAGCAATTAAGCAATTTCTTGTGGTGGAAAATCAAAGTGTAAGGCCAGCTCTGCAGCAGACCAAGCACCAAGGTGCCTCATAGGCCAGAAGGTGATAGGAAGTTAGAAAAAGCTTCTTCTATGGTTCAACTTCACCCAATTACAAAGTCACAGCTTGCAAATAAAAGGTTTGGACTCACCAAAATTGCTGTGGGAATTTCCCTCTTTACTTACAGTACTGTTTGGTTTAGGACAGAGCAAAGTACTCAAGCAGGCTCACCAAGCACCCTGGCTCTTTTAGTCAAGAAACCACCAACCTGGCTAGAGAGTCATGACAATCTTGAGAAAACCCACATGACTCAGGATCTGCTTTGCCCAAGCCAATCTGAGCCTCAGGGGCCCAAAGTGTGGTCTGATCCGATCTGGAATTCTAAGCAGGGCAGCTAATAAGCAGATTATGTCCTGCTCAGGGCAACAGTGGGAGAAAGGGGTGTCAAAACCAGAGACAATTCACAGGCTTGTTTTACAAAACGCCACAATAAAGTTGTAATGATTCTGTTCTGCATGGCAGCAGTCTAGCCCCCATATTTCTGTGTTTATGTCTGCCTTAGTAAGATACAGCTCCAGGCAATGTTTCCCTTCAGCTTCTTTCACAAACTATTTGTGCTACTGCTTGAATGATTTTGTGGCTCAAATGCAGAATTAGCTTGGGGAAAACAGACTCTGGAGCACTAGAACCTTGAATCTTTGAAGACATGAGATATCCCATCAGGAATAATGGGATATAGAGATATTTAATCTCAGTGTTAATGGCTTGTGTTTAGCTTGGGTTAGCAACAAGCCTCCCCCTTAATTGTCACTCTTCAGTGGGTGTTCAGAGGCTTGTGGGAAGTGAGTCACTGTCTTATGGACAATAGGTCACAAAAATTATTAAAGTGACTGGGAATCTTACTGTGGACTTTTAGGCTTTAATTGACTCAGTGGGATCTGCACCTTAGAATACTCAAAAGTGGTTCTTTTTGGGGCACTGTGTACACTCTGTTAGGATTAATGGGGCTGGGGGCACCTGCCTGCAGAGAAGGTCAGTGTTTCTGAGCTTGGGTAAATTTATGTGCTCTGTATGAGGTCCTAATTTTATAACAGACTGATTATACTCGTTTGAATACTGGTAAGTGAAATAATTGAGCATGAGGTGGCAAGCCTGCATGTCCTCAGTAGCAAGGTTTGTGTCATTGAGACAATAGACTTGTTCTTGCTGGGCCCCTTCCAACTCAGATGTTCTGTGATTCTATGATCCTGGGCTCCAGCTTTCATTTACTGATTGTTTTCCTGCAAGGTGTAACTGTGAATGGCCAATTAATTGGAGCTCCTGCACCACCCAATGGCCACAAAAAACATCGGACTTACTTCAGCACCATCACCATCCTCAGCAACAAGCCAGAGAGGTCTTACCTGGAGATCACACCCAGGAGGGTCATCCTGGATGATGGGGAAAGGCTTGTCCTGTCCTGTGGCCGGAGTGCTGTTGTGAGAAGCAGGAGCCTCGAGGTGTCCATCTCTGCCTACTCCAACATCACCGTGACGATCCGGGACTCCATCAGCTTTGTCATCCTCATTCACCACTACAGGAAGCCAGCCCCATACCAGAGGAATCACCTGGGGTTCTACATCTCCAACAGTAAAGGCCTCTCTTCTGACTCCCATGGGCTACTGGGTAGGTGACAGGTTCTTGGGTTCAGAGTTGTAGATCAGATATAAATGATATTTCTGAGCAGAGACAGGAGGGAAGGAACAAGGCAGGTGGGGATTAAGTTCCCAGGTGAGACTTTTACATCCTCTCTCAAACAGCTTCTCTCTTTCTAGTGTCTCCAACTCCTCTCCTGTCTTTTCCTGTAGGAGCTCTCTCTCCCTATCCCAGCTGTGCCTGGTTTTCACATTCCCACTCTTTTAATGATTGTTCAATACAGTTACTATTAGAATACTGTGCTTGATGCTCCCAGTACAGAGACAAACCAAATCTTCCACAAGAACTTTTTGTGGCCCCTTTCTTTCAAATGTGAAATGAAGGAAGAGCCACCCCTACCTTTTGAAGGAGCTAGGCTTTAGGTACGCTCAGATAATGACCTGATGGTTGTGTTCCTTCAGCCAATGAGAAGTATTGATGTTTTTGGTCATGTACAAGTGCAGAACTCCAAAACTTCCACCATAGCTTCTGTGCCACTCGACACCCCCAGGTGAAGCAGGAGATGATCCCTTAGGAGTGGGGTTCTGGACTCAGGCCACTCGCATGGACAAACCTCTAAATCCACACTAGGGTTTGGCCTAGAGAGCTTTCTCCCAAGAAGGCAAAGGAACAGAACTTCAGTCTTCAGGCCCAGAACTTTTTGCTTGCTGATGGACATTCTGTGGATTATTAACCTCTAGTAATCATGTTCCACAGAAGGGAACTTACTACTGGCAGCTAAAAAACCTCTTCAGTGACCCATGGGAAAAAAAAAAAATAGGGTTTTATTCTAACCTCTATGTTTGTGCGATTTAGAAATAAATCATAGGAACGAAATTCATCCTGCTCTTGTAGAGAAGCGCTTTACAGATCCATAAGCTGAGAATCCTCAAATTCATCCTACCAAAAAAACCCCAAACAAACAAACCACCAAACCACAACAATTTATAAACAGGCACAGATCAGCCATTCATGGACTCTTATTTTATCTTGCCTTGCAGGTCAGTTCTTGAACCATGAAGTTAAGCTTCTTCAGGAATCCCTAAATGCAAGTCGTCAGGAGGCTGGGCAGAACCAAACTGAGGTGCTGAAGGCAAACTCTACAAACACCCTGAAGGTGAAGGAGCGGCTCGTTCCTGTTGTGTGGAAGCAGAGGAGGATCTACAATGGCCAGCAGGAAGTTGACTGCTGGTTTGCCAAGAACAACGCAGACAAACTGATCGATGGGAGCTATAAGGACTATTTGGCTTCTCATCCTTTCGACACAGGGACCAGCTTTGGGACAATTAACAGCCTTTAAGACCGGTCACAGCCATGCATTGCGGCAGCACGTGTGGCAGCAGGTCCCTTCTGAAGCCTTAAGGCAATTTATGAATATTTCCTTTTGTTTTGGTGCCAAAGAAACCAAGGATTTTGTCCTTGGAAATCAGCTGTCTCTTTTTCATGCTAAATGAACGTTCATCAAATTCCTGAAGAAAAAGAAGGCTGGGGGAAAGGACACGGTTGAAGGCATGATTGGTGCTCTCCCAGTGGAAAGGGAGGGAGAAATAAGCCAGTGAACAGTGCAGATGCTGCTGGCCTTAAATAAGCCCATGCAGGGACCTGTGGAATACCCCCTGGGGCTGGTGAGTCACCCCACAAAAGGTAGATCATTCAGCACAGTGCCTGTTGAGGTGATAGGCTTTGCAAAGAAGTGACTTGGAGCACCTGCTCCAACCTTGGTCCATGGGGAAAGGAGAGAAAGACAGAAAGAGAGAGGAGAGGAGGGTGGCTATTCATCTTCACCGACCCATTAGCATCAAACAAAATCAAAACCTTAAATCAACTGGCCACGGGAGGGTATTGCTTTCCTGGTTAGTGAGATGAGGTCTGGATTTGCCACTAAACATGATGTTCCCTGAATCTACTACAAGCCCTTAAAATAGTGGTGAAAACCTTGATGGGGTTTTGCTGTCTTGGTACACAGGCTGTGTGCTTAAAAAACACCTCTGGTCCTCAGCAGCAACAGGAGTGGTGCAGGCTCCCATTCCATGGAGCAGTTAATTCAACATAATTCAATTTAAATGACATTGCAGGGTTAGTGATTTCTTGAGTCTTGACTCCCTCAGAAAGGAACAAAGTTCCACTGTGAGCTTCCAACAGACCTGCCAGGTCCTTGAGCGTCACGCCCCTTCTGCTCAGCAAAGATTAAAATTTCCTAAGGGATGACAAACCAGAACCCACAACAGCTTGTGAGCCTACAAAGCAGCCTCTTGAATTTTGACTAGACGTTTCTAGCTGCTTTTGTAATCAGGGAGGAAGTCTTTATTTATTCCAAATTGTCAAAAAATTTTCATCCTGATTTCCCCTGGCTTCTTCTCCTTCCTTACACTGCAGGAATTTGTGCGCAGCAGGAATTTGGCAGCAGGAGGTTACAGAAGGGTCTGCCAGCCACCCCCACTGCAGGTGGTGCTCCAAACCCAAAATTTCAGGGCTGTGGTGTATTTTAAAGTGAGGCATCACTGAGCAATGCTATAGATCAGCCACAGGGGAGTTTTAGCAAAGAGCTTCTCCAAAGGGGACTTGACAACCACAAAGACATTTACATGGCAAGGCCAAACTGAGCTCATGAATACTCTGCCTTTCCATAGTTGAAAAAGAGGGAGGCTGGGTGTGGAAGCATCTCCAGGAATTAAATGATATCCATGTGTTAGGAGAAAACAGTTGCCAGAGACCTCCAGAAATAGGTTCAGTCTTGACTGATTTTTTTCATATTTAACAATTAAATCATATTGTTGCTGTTGGAGCTCCAGCTGCTGGGGGTGGGGTGGTGATTTTCCAGTTGCTTGATCAGCTCATTAGAGCTGCAAGCACTGTGGCAGCAGAGCAGGTGGCAAGCATGGTTTCTTTACTCACTCCATGTGCTGCCTGGAAGAGGGAAACAGCCAAAAGCAACCAGCAAGATTTAACTGCACTCTGGAAGATCCTTACAGAGAGCTCAGTTAGCACAAAACTCATGCCAAGGCTCGTACTTTGGAACAGAACATAAAGAAGAAACTACTGCTTTGGGCCCTGCTATCTTGAGAAATAGCTTTCCTGCGAGGGAGAGCTAAAGGCAAGACCTTCAGCACAGTGCTGAATGTGGAATGAGAACAGAGGTTTAATGCTCAGCAGTTTGCTTGTGGGCCAGAAAGAGATGAGGAAGAACAGCTGTGAAGTTGACTTGCCTGCCCAAGAAGACAGTAGGAAGATCACCCACAGCCCACATCTGAACAACCTGAGCAAACAGGAAAGTGGCAGTGGATTTCTGGACAGCCCAGGGTTTGGCAGGTGTTTCCATACTGTCCTTACTCAAACCTTCCCTCTCCTCCCACATTGTGCTGTCCACGTGTATTGCTAAGGGGAGAGAACAGCTTAGGCTCTTCCCCCCATCTCCTGTGTATATAGACATGTATATAATATATATAAACACACACCTACTGCTAGTAATTTGGGTGCATCATTGCTCCTCTTTCTCCTCCTCCAGCCAAGAAAACACATTTCTTTCAGGGCCTGAAGATAGCAATGTTCAAGTCCAACTTCTCAGCGATACGAAGCACCTGGAGCAATATACTCAAGGTCTCCTTAAGGCTCCAGTTATCCATTTCACAATAAATATTTTACAGTGAACACTGCAGTGGAGCTTTCATTTGGCAAAGATAAAACAAGCTTTGAAGCTAAGGTTGTGTATGTTTTATGCTGCTGGAAAGGCCTGCATTACTGGATGACTGAAAGAACCACTCACAAGTAAACAGTAAATTGGGAACCAGACTAATTTCAGTGGAAAGTTAAAGGTCACTGATGTTCTTCATTCTCTATATGCTTGTTAGGAGGCAAGGACAGACCCTAGGGTTCTACTCCCACATTGAAATGAGAGTTTAACCACAGACTTTAAATATAGTAGACTAGGACAAGGGAAAACGGCTTGTGCTCCTGCTGCCCCAAGAGCAAAGGCAGGTCATGGACTGTAAATTTCAATTTTTTTTCAGCTCTGAAGTGGGCATCACAACACTTCCCTCTCTCATGAGGGGGAATGTGTTAAGGCTTGGTCCTCACAGCCCTTCATGCTATCCCAGAGAGCTGCCAGACCTCTATGCAGTTATTGCAGTGAAGAGGCATTTGTTCTCATCTCCAAGAGTGTCACAGAGCACTTGGATTCATAGGGACGTGTCTATGAGTGCACAGTGCTCAGCTCAGGAATGAGGCTGAGCAATCACTCTGGAGTGCAATGGAAACAATTGCACAGCACTGTTCCAGAGATGGAAAGGGATCAGGGCTGCTGAAACAGCACAGGCTACACAAGGATTGAGGGAGAACCTTCCCCCACATCTTACTTGTCCTGCTATTGCTGATTGTGAACCTTCTCAGACCCCCACAACTAAGGGCTGAAATGAAGGTCATGTCACTCACACGCCAGTTTAGGACAAGGACATCACTTTGGCCAAATTTGCAGTCTTCACCCACTGCAGGATTGCACTGTGCAGCCCCATAGCAAGAACAAAACTCCAAAACTACCAGTATTCCTCAAAACTGAGAGCAAGTTTTTAATAGGGGAGCTGTTTTAATCTATTTCCAGTCAAAACCTTACACAGCCCAGGACTTACTCCAGCCCTTACCAGTGCAGAACTCCCCAGACAAGCAGAAGTTGTGTTGTGAAACCCACTGCAGTGAGCAATATAAATAATCTATTCAGAGCGCTGTGTGCCATGTGTTCCAAAACCCTTTTGATGTGCCAGCAGAAGTAGGATTTTGACCCTTCATTAAGGAAGAAAAACAAAAAAGGACTTAATTTCCAGAAAAACAGTTTAAAGCTGCACAGCTGCAAGTGTAGCCAAGCGTGTCTAGTTCACTGAGGGGCATCTGAGACTTTGATTTGCATCTAAGGCTTCAAACCACTTTGAAGTCAGGAGAAAAACAACAAACCAAACCCTCAAAAAACCCCCACCAGATATCTTCACATGCTCCAAGCTCAGCCTTTAAGTCTAAATCCAGCCAAGTTAAAAAATCCAAATCCTTTAATTTTAACTCCTTAATAAGGGCTGTTTTCTTGGGAAAAATACAAGGGAAAAAGGAAAATAAAAGATCATTCCCATCCATCACTTAAGGGGAGTTGTCTTGCAAGAATCAGAGCCTGGCTAGGGATACCAGTCCAGTGGATCCTGGATCCCTGCTCCAAGGACTGTCCCCCCATTTGGACTCTGGATGGGTCTCTCCACAGCTGTGTCTCTGCATCCAGCCTGGGAGTGGGGTGGTGCAGCTGGCTCTGTGCTCCCTCTCTCCCCAGGACAGCTGCAAAGTGTTTTGCATTTTTGTGTTTATAGACAAATACAGTTTGCTAAGAGGAAAAGCAAACAGGGAAAAGCCCTGCACTTCACACTTGGAGCAAAAAGCACCAGTCCTAGGATGCCCCAGGGTCTTTTCCAGATCCTTCCTTGCCCCCAAAACAGGGCTAGCGAATGGGGCTTTCAGATCCAGTTTGAATCAGATCCTGCAGATGTTTCAGTTGTTTATTTTAAACAAAGGCGAGTTGTCAACTTCCAGTAAACACTCCCTTCCTAAGGTGGTGACTGGGATCCATCTCTGAGTCTGTCCTGGAGCCCAGCATAGGCTGATCCTGCAGCATCAGGGCTTTGCACTGAAGCAGCTCTTACATCTCAACCACAGAAACCAAGCTCTGTGGCTCAAGCTCTTCATCTTCAGGTTTACCAGAACAGCCCTGCTGCAGAAACACAACCTTCCCTGGTCAGGAAAGATTTAAACAGCTCCCCTTCCTCCCTTTCACAGTGTAAGAACACTGTGAAAGTGTTCTTAATGCAGAACATTAAGCACACGAAGGCATTTAATCTATGAAGCAATTTTAGGTCATATATTTATTGGATTCCTTATAAAACAGTAAAAAGAATCAGATCCACTGGAACAAGCTTCCCAATTCAAGACATTTAAATACATACTGCAAACCAATTCTCTTGAGCATTGTGCATATAAAAGTGTCACAGTTCAGGTAGTACAGAATAGAGCCTTTTTTTTTTTTTTCTATTAAAAAAACAGACAATCTTTTCATTTTAGTCTCTAGCCCTGACAAAAGAAAAAAAAAAGTCACACTCAAGTTTGTCCAGCCAGGGAAGTACATCCCTGTATCCCCAACCTCAACATGCCTGTGTGTGGGGCAGACAGGTAAAGCAGATACTGCTCAAGCCTGTACAAGATGCACAGATACCATCCCCAAGACAGCTGCAGGACAGGTCTAAGATGAGGCAGGCAAAAAGATCTCTGTAGATCCACAAGAGTCACCCAGTATTCCCCCACCCTGCCCTTCCTTGGCCAGCTCAAGGATCACAGTGCTGCTCCTTCCTCCATCTCCCTTGTCCCACTGCTGTCAGATGACCACTTGATAGCTGGGCTGTTTCATCTTCTGGCTGGTTCCCTGGAGTCCTGAAATATCCTGGTCGCTTTCAGACTGATCATAATCCATGTCTGGAGAGAGCAGTACCTAGAGAGGAGAACAGACAGATACTGATGGAGTCAAAGGTCTCAGATCTTCAGTCCTGCTTGCTGAACAAGTCAAGCATTCCTAGAAGGGCCTGCTGCCAGATCCAGGCCTCAAGGTGATCTAGACCATCTCCCCAACAACAGCCAAATGGATTTGGGCACAGACACCGTGACCTTCTGGTGTCCCAGCTCTTCCGTGAGAGCAGAATGGGCAGCCCAAGGCTCTGTTCCCCATGGGACAGGACTCACACATGAATGTTGAGGCCTGGCTGAAGCCTCAGTGGAGATGTACAAAAATGAGGCCACATGTTTTGTGAACAGCTATACCACATGTGGACCTTTTCCCAGGCCCCCAGATGTTTGTCACCTCCGCAGCCCAGCCAGAAGGGCAAGCAGAGCTACAGCCATGGCCAGCCAGCTCAGGAGTGGCGTTCCAGCCTGGCAGCACCTCATTTCTGCTTCTGCCTGGCACAGCAGCTCCTGGCTCAGTCCGAATTGTGGGAGCCAAAGGAGAGCAGTGACACCTCTCACTGGTGTTTGAGGTAAAATAGCACTTTTTTTTTTTTTTTTTTTTGCTGCAGGACCCAAAGGCTGCCCTTTTCCCCCAGGAACCCTACACACTCAGTAGTTAACTCCACACCTGAGCCCACCATGGGCTGCTCTGAACTGGCTGCCATCAACCTGGAGCATTTGAAAGATGCAGACAGAGCCATTATGTGGGCATTGTCCAGCCACTTCCTCTGGAAGAGGAAAAAGGCTGGATTCTATCCAGGAGATGGCTGCACTGACTGCAGAAGAGCTGGAACCCAGTGCCAGGCAGCCAGCAGTGTGCATGGGTAATATTCATGGCTGGACAGATTAGAATCATTGAATCCTCAAGGCTGGAAAAGACCTCTTAGGCTAAGTTCAACCATTAACCCAGAACTGCCAAGTTTATCTCTAAACCTAAATGTCCCTGAACACCACATCTACATGGTTTTTGAACACTTCTAGGAATGGTGATTCTACTATTTCTCTGGGCAGCCTGTGCCAGTGCCTGACCACCCTTTCAGTAAAGAATTTTGTCCTAATATACAGTATAAACCTCCTCTGGTACAACTGGGGATCATTCCCTCTTGTCCTGTTCTTGCCACCAGAGAGAAGAGACTGATCCCAGACTGAAGAGACTGACTCCTCCTTTCAGGAATTTGTAGAGGAATAAGGTCACCATTGAGCCTCCTTTTCTCCTGTATCCCCAGTTCCCTCAGCTGCTCCTCATCAGAGTTGTGCTCCACACCAGGCTGTTTGCTCAACCCTCCCCTACCCCCATCTCCTCAAACACCCACATTTGGACAAGAGACGCTGCACTATGAAGTCTCCCTGTGCCTGACTCAGCAGAGGTCTAAATCAAGGGATGGTTGATGGACTTTCAGCCCAGTGCTCACACACAGAACATTCCCAGAGCCCAGGATCCCTGGGGCAAAACCAGGAGCAGGGGGAATTATTCCTGTCTCTGTCTATTTCCACGCACAGTTATGAATTCACGTGCCCTCCACTTGTTAGGACTCGCCACAGGGCCTGTCACCACAGCAACAAAAACACTAAACAGGAAAAACAGAACTCCAGTGAGTCAGTGACTTCAAAGGAGCAGAAGAGCCGCAGGGGAAGATTTCCTCCTCCCCACCCTCACACACACCCCAGCCCCTCCATCCAGTGCTGTTCCCTTCACAATCAGACACCCGAAGGACACCAGCAGACTGGATTAAGCTTTCTTGTTGTCCCCCTCATTGGTCTCAAGGAATTTATATTTTTTTTTTCTGGTTCAGGACACACACTGGAAAGTTTCCATCTCTCTCACGTGAAGATTTCCTCTGTTTATCACATTGGTATTGTGATGCTGCTGAACCTGAAGAAATGTGTGGGTAATTACTCATAGGCAGCACTGTGAACTCAGTGAGCTCTGATGGGCTGCAACAAACTGGTTGTGGGGTCTGTTGAACTGGTGAATTGGGTGGGTTTCAGCTGAAAACTCAAATCCCCTTGCAGCCAAGCTGGGATGGTGACAGTGTTGTGCATCCAGACCCATCCAGGCTGCTACCTGCCCACAACACACTTGTAGGAAGCCACACGAGCCAACAGTCCCCCAGTAACCTTTCCACAATTCCCCAGGAAGCAGCACCATGAGAGAGCACCTCGTTGCCATGACAGCCACAGGACACATCCTCAGATATTGTTTTCAAGCCCAACTCCAATTTGGGAGTTTTCAGAACAAGCTGGACAAGGCTCTTCCCCTGCAGATGCATCCAGGTCAGGATCACAGCAGGCTGGTGGCACAGGTGGGAATGGGACATGGTTTTCCAGTCCTGGCACAATGTGCTGCTGTCTTAGCAGTCCTCAAACACCTCACACATTCCACAGCATGATTTGCCACGAGTCAGGAGGACTGTGAGGTGGGACAGCTTCCTTTCAGAGCCACCTCTATGCCCACCTTCACTTATCTTCCCTGTAAGGACCTGGCACCTGAGTTTATCACGAGTTTGAGACAATTAAAAATAAAAAAAATAAAAATTGTTTCTTGGCTAAGCAACAGGCAAATCCAACTTGCTCTTGGACTAAGTGTTTCAACACTTTAAAAGTAAGCAGCACTGTACTGGTGTTTATCAACATCTTCATCTAATGAATGCCAAAACACAGAGCTCCTTATGAAGGGAATTAGGACAGGTGCTGAACTCCATCCTGATCAAAGGCAGGCCCTCATGCAGTAAATTAACTTTCCTTCCAGCCTCAAAGTGGTCTCTACTTTCACCGTTATTTTTCTCACAATTACCAATGTTACTGGACTTTTGCTTTAAAGGTTGTCTCTAAAATGTAAACCCTCAGGAAAGGAAGAGAAACTCATCCACCTCCCTGGGGAAAAAAAACAACAACTGAAAAAAAGATCAAATAAAACATTATTAAAACTGTCTTGTTTTCCTGAGTGGAGGAAACAAAGAAATCACTGATAAGATCTAAAGTTCATTGGGAGTTACAAGGGCAAGGGAAAAGAGCCTTGGGTCAAGGGCAGGACACATACAAAGCAAAAATAAGGGCCTTGCAGATGAATTAATTTCCCCAAGCTGAACAGCACTGGATGCAAACTGGCATTCAAGAGATCCTTTTCTATTCCACAAGAGGGGAAAAAAAATTACTCCATGAAAATTTACAAGGCAGGGCAGGAGACTGAAACAACACAAAGCTTAAAACTGACATGGAAGGAAAGAAAGGTGAAATTCTTCCAACCATAAAGGGAGTTTGTTCCTTTCTGGGATTCAGTGTAGAAGAAGCAGCAAGAGCTCATCCTCTGGTTCACCAAAGGAGCTTTAAAGCCGTCATGAGGCTGCCACTTCCTTGGCTGCAGCCACAGTCAGTAAGTGACACCAGAAACAGGATTGCTGTTGTTGGGTTTCCTGCTGCCCAGCTGCTCTACCAAGCCAAGGACAGAGCTGAGGTTTCCTGCTGCCCCCAGAGAAAGCAGAGAGCATGGGCTTTTAACAGGTTAACTCCAGCCCACTCTTTCCATTCTGCTTCCTATCTCTCCCTCTCCTTTTCCAAACACAAACTGCTGGTTCATGTGAAAATAATGACACTCCATTGGTGAGATAGGCAGAGGGTTGAAATTCAAGTCGGCAGTGAGATGGGGAGCTGGTGGCGCCTGCAGCGAGACAGCCCTGATGAACCCTGATAAACCTGTGGGACACATTAGCTCTGCCCTACACACCTCAGCCCCCCTTCCTCCTCCAATGGGCAGCAGGAAAACAAGAAATTCCCCCACATGAACAGGTTATTAGCAGCAACAAGCCCAGCAAATGCTCATTTTCTGCTTTTGAGCCTAAATTCCAGTCAATCCAGCTGTAGGGCTCAGCCAGTCAACATGATCTTTAGTTCACAGCTTAAGAAGCTGACACCTGAAGCAGGAGCTTAAGGCTATTCCTCAAGGCCCAGTGCCAAGAAAGAGCAGGAAAACATGTCACCTACTTCTGTGTTTCTTCAAAAGCTTCCTTCCCTGCCCAAAATATTTGTCAGGCCAGAGGCACAGGAACGTGTCTGAGCATAAAGGAGGCAATCCCTGCAGACTGCTCCAAGGAGAAACCAGTCCCCTGGTAGCTCCACTGCAGTGATGGATCAGAGGGTTTCAGGATGAACAGATGACCTGCACATTGCTGAATTTTTGCTGAAGTCTTCAGGGAAAACCAGTCAGGTACTTGGAAGATGAGAGAAACCTTCAACAGAATGTGTCAGATTATGGGAATTGTTTCCACTACTTGAAACTATTGACCTGCCAGAAGTGGCTTTCTTGGCATCTAGAAATTAGCAGGTGTTGTTCCTTCAGATATCCAAAACTGAGCTAGAAGTCACAAAACACTTGGGAGTGCCAGTGGAACAAGACAGAGGTGCAGCTCCATCCCCATGGAGGAGCAGTACCTGTGACACCATCTGCCCATCCACAGCAGCCACCATCTGCCAGCCTGCCTGCTGCAAGATTTGGCTCCAAAAGCTGTGAAGGAGGTCCTTGTCTCAAACAGAGATGTCACCTCCTTAGCTCTGCTTCTGAGCTGGTAATTCTGACTGATCTTGGGCCTTCAGGAACACATCCAGTGAGCAGGGCAGGGCTTTACCACCACTGACCTCGCCAGAACTGTTCATCCAGAGGCAGGCCCAGGATTCCTCTGACATTGCCTGAGCTGTGGCCACTTCCCCACTGCACCCCTGGGACACAGAAGCCTTGGCTGCTGTGCAGACTGCCAAGCACATACTGTTAAAACATCACCACCTCTGTGTGTGCTGCAGTGCCACCAGTGATGGGCCATCCCATCTATCAGCACAAGAGCTGAGTTATTCCTTATGAAAGAACTCTCAGAGAGCAGGAGCTATTTCTGTTCATCTAAATTCCTCAGCAGAAGCTCCTCCAGGAGCCAGGCTGTGATTGCCAAAAATTATCTTATCTCGTTAAGTCTCTCCAGTGAGCTGCAGGATATCAGCAGTCATACAAGAACACACTGAAACCAGGCCTGGGTGCCAGGGGAAGGAAGGGAATTCCTCCCAGGGACCAAAACTGTGGACTGTGCCCAAAGGTCAGTAAGAAGTAGACACCACCGACCCAACAAACCACACATGATTAAGAAGAACAAAGTCTGCTGGAACTGCAGCATTTCCTCCCCTACCATAACTTGTAACTGTCAGGCTCAGGCTACACAAAACACAACAGCCTCAACCAGCTAAGAAACAATAATCTGGTTGAAAAAAAATACCAAATGCTGACAAAAATAGGATTCCCAGCTAAGCCTTGTCCTCTAAAAGGGATGCTAACAATTACTGAGAGGAAAGTAAGCACTTCCCAGCCAAAATTAATTACAATTAAATACAGCAAAGCTCAGAGTGACAGTTTTAGCCTGCACACTCAGATCAGTGCAGAAGCCAGCTCATCCCCCAAGACACTGTCATCATTCAGGGCAGTATTTCAGCAACAGCTCCTGGGCTGTGACACTGCTCATGGTTAGACTGAGTTTGACTTCACAGGCTGATCACCCACATTCATGAAGCACCACCCCAGGTTCAGGCAATGTGATGTTCTGTTACAGGGTTGTGGTAAAACACACAGACCATCCCACAAGCTTGCATCCCTGGTCTTACCTGAGATTCCTCAGTCCTCCTGGCCCGAGGAGTTTCTGTGGATCCATTGATGTCTAGGGTATCCTTCTGCTTGTATTTCCTCATGATCAAGCTGTCCACAACCCAGAACATAATGGCCTTGGGGAGAAAGAAGTTACATCAACAGGTTGCAGAGACCAAAATACAGAGTCACTCAATCACAGATACTTCTCCTCTTGGGTTCTCCAGATACCCAGCCTTGATCAACCTTGTATCTAAATCAGCCCTGCATCAATTGTGTCCATGGGGATTGGATGAGTCAAATTCCTTAAGTCCCTTCTTACACATGTCCTGTTGTTTCCATAGTTGTTGAAGACCCAGATTAAGGAAGACCGCAATAGGCCGAGTTTCCACCAGAACATAACCACTGAACCAAGCTCCATCCAAAGTTCATCTGCCTGAACCAGTCCCTGGTCAGTTCTCCGAGGACCAGAATTTGCTTTCTAATGTGCAAAGAGGCAGATGGGATGGTGGAGAGAGGCAGATCAATCCAACTTTGCTAGTGCTGCATCCATTGAAATGTGCATGGGATGAACTGAAAGTGAGTTCAACTCCCTACTTGTCCAGGGAGCATCTGAGTGTTAACACCTTGTTCCCACTTCCCACCCCAGCAAGAACTGGGCAGCAGCTCAAGGATTACCCAGAATGAGGGGAACCAGGAAAAAGCTGAGCTTTCAAGAGGTTTTGTCAAATTAGTTTTGAGAAGAACAATTCTGGGTAACCTTGAGCACCTTGTCTTACTGTAACATAATCTGACATCCAGTCAGCTGGCTGGATTGTCAAGTCAAAAGCCATCCTATAGGACATTAAAGGGTTTTGGGCATCCCCACACCCACTGCTTGCTGCTGAGATGAGCTCTCACCTAACAAGACCCAGCTTTATTCCAAGAGGTGAAGAGTCAGCCCCACGGCAGCTCAGAGAAAAGGATGGGAATTGGGAACAGAGTCTGTGGCAGCGAGAGATTTGTGACAGATTTCTTAACACACCCCTCCATCCTGTCCCAGCCACTTCAAGGCTGCCCCCAGCCAGTCCCTGTGCACACTCCCATGAGGGTGTACTGTAATTTCCAAAGCATCCCACCCAGCACTTGCAGAAGCACCACTTACATTGACTATGAAAGGCACAACAAACATCACCAGTACAAGCTCCAGCTGAGGGCTTGGGATGTAACCCAGGAGGATCTGCTGAAGCTGCAGAGGAGAAAACATTTAGAATCATTATTTGAACAGCTCTGTTGCAAGACCTTTGATGAAAACTGGTTGTCTTTGTACGTGAGCAGCCAGAGCTCTGCAGCCTGTGCTTCAACCCAGCTCTTAAAAGATTACACAGGATATTCCCTTAGCCCAGCTGCCAAACACATGATCTTGTACAGAAACAAGTACTGTGAGTCTTTCAGTGCATGACAACAACTGGTGCGACTTCCCTTGGCTCCCTGGAGCTCATCTGCAGAACAAGGATACCAGCCACGAACAATAATCATGGAGAGGAATCCAGCAGCATCTCTGGATCTGGATTTGTGCTGCTGAGTAAGTTCACATCCAAGTGTGAGCACTGTGGACTACTGGGTTTGAAGGACAACCCTTGAAGAGATAAGTGCTCCCAGACTGCTGAAGTAACTCTCAGTCAAGTTATACACAGTGCCTGGTACCTCAGAGCCTGGTGAAAGTGGACTCCAAACTGACTCTCAGAATTAGGATTTTACACCCATCACACCTACCTGCCAACAGGCATGTGGCTAAAAGCCCCACAGACTATTATTTTAATTTTTTTAAAGATAAACTTCTGATCAGCACAATTAACATTGCTGGCATGCAGAAGCAGCTGAGCCGGAAAAGACAACACACTGCTTGTACAGCTCTTTCCAAATTAATCTGTAAGAGTCCCCCTGTTTTAAGCACGGGATCACAAAACACCAACATGGACTGACTTGACTGAATAACATAGAAATCCTCTGGCAGAACTGAAGGGAGCTCAGCTGCCAGCCCAGCCCATTTCAGCTTTCCAAGAACGGGAAAGAAAATTAAAGCATCATCTTATTCCATTAGCTTTTGACTAGCAAGAGAATGCACCAAAAGCCAAACCATTATGAAAGTCATATTTCCCAAAATTTAAGTAATAGCTAATGACTACAAAGTGATGTCAACAAGTGTGAGGATTAAAGGCCTTCAATAATGGGAACTGTGAATCAGGCAGAGCTGACAAAAAGAAACCACAACAGATACAGCTAGAAAAATACTGCTTACCTTTGTCCAACCAGGGATAAGCAGGACAAGGCTAATCACAGTCTTCTCAAAAACCATTATCAGCAAGTAGAGGATACACTGGCCAATCCAGGCAGCAGCTTGTGGAGGGTCACCTGGAAAAACAGAATATTAAATCTGGGACAGAGGACAGGAAGAGAAAGCCTTGTAGAAAAGTTGCCTCGTGCTTGATATTGACCCTCCTCTCTAAAGGACCAGTCAGTACCTGCACACTCTTCTATAAAATAAAGGCAAATAAATCATTAAAGATTTAATCTGCAATGTGCTCCCTGCCAAACCTTACCCACAGAGGTACCAGAAACAGTTTGAAAATTTCAAGTCACCATTTTCACTACAAGCAGCATAACTTCTCAGCCCTGAACAGAATTACTTCATTGTGCTGATGAAGTGATGAACTGGTTATGTGATACTGTCTGAGCAAGAGAAAGGGCTCCATTGCCTCAGTTTTTAAAGCAATTCACTCAAGAAGAATCAATGCTAATTAAATATGAATGTTTCCAATGGGGTACTCACCAAGAAATAAGGAAAAGCATATTTGTGTTGTTAACAACAATAATGGTTCTATTTCTATTACATGTGCTTGCCTCAGCCCTCTGTGAGCACCCTGCCAGCTGGTTATCACCTCCCCTGGCTCACCAGAATATCTCAGGTCTGCAAAACTGAGCTACTGCCTCTGGCTCAGGAAAGCTGCAGCACTTCCTCTTATTACTTGAAGACAAAGATAACTCCTGGCAACACTTGTTCCCAGCATAATCTGGCTGGAATTCGGAATTCCATCCGTACAGGGGAACCTGTGCAGTTGGCACTGACAGATGCCAATGCTCAATGTGGTCAGATGGCAGCAGGCTGGGAGCTTTGCTTCACTTTTGTCCACTTTTCCCCACTTTTCAGCACAATTCTGTTGAGATGTGGAAGGGGAGACAACACCAGCAATCTGCAAAGGCACATTTATCCACCCCAATAAAAACCTCTGGCCACAAAAACCAGAAGCACATACTGGGATTTGGTAAGAGCTGGCATCCAACCAAACCCCAGCTCTGTGGGGATTAGCTTCTCAACAAGTGCAAAACAAGTTTACAGGTACATTTGTCCTTATTCTGTCATTTGTTAGCAATGCACCAAAACATCTGCCTCATTGCAAAGCTACAGCTAAAAAGTAGAAGTGTCCTGGTAGTGCCCAAGGTAGGATCACCTCATTCCCCAAATTCTTTATTGTTCAAGCCGTGACAGAGAAGGAAGCAAAGAAGAGGAGAGGGAAGGACCGGGAGGCTGAGGGTGCAGGGATGAGGAGAGCAAGCAGAGAGAGCCAAACCAGCAGGAGCTGCATGGAGGGAGGGCAGGAAGAGGCAGACAGAAAGGTTACGTGGAAGCACACCCAGCAGAGCCTTTGGAGGATTTTGGAGAGAGGAATCTCTGCTCCCTGGCAGGCAACAGCTTAATGGGTGGTCTGTGAGGAGATGGGAGCAGTGCTAGAGGCAGCTGGCAGCCACAGGCTGGTGCCAGAGAGGCTTTGATCCTCCTAAAAGCCTCTCCCAATAGATTAGGATGCCTGGCTGCCTTTGGCACACACATTGGGTCTAGTGAACCTTTTTGCCCCATACCCCAAAACAAACCAATTCTCCCAGAAACCCCCACATTATCAACACCCATCAGTGCTCTGAGTACAAACAAAACAGGAAAACAAACACATCCGTTGTATCCTTCCTGCATCTGAACTCTTTCCCTTCTGCTCTGTGTTGTCAGCTGTGCTCTGTCCCCCACGGAGGGACACGACCAACAGCCACAGCACCCTTTGTGAATCGGCTCTCTGACTTCCCTCTGTCATTTCAGCTTGCCCAAAGAGCAGCAGCAAGTTTGAGATCTCTCCCAGATACCTGCCCCCTTGCAGGGACATTCACCAGCACAACAATGGCCTGTGGCTCCCTGTTCTGCACTCCGTGCACTGGACAGGTTTTGGCTCAGCAGGCTGATGCACAGACCCTGGGAAAGACAACCTGCTTCTTAACCCACCCTAGGCATGGACTTGCCTGGGGATTCAGCACTTCCACACCCAGCAGGGAGATCAGAGGGTGCTCCTACTGTTATTTTTTACTGCATCCTGATCTCCCGAGGACAGGAGGCTGCTTTGTACCAGAATGATTCAAGACAAAGGTAAAAACGAAACGGCAGCATGGCCTTAAGGGCTGCAAAGGTGACTTAGACAGCAGCTCATTTCCACTTCACCAAGGAATGCAGCTGTCTGCTTCTTGCCTCAGCAGGTGTGGAGTCATCCAAGGACCGCTGATCCACCCCAGTGGATCCACTAATCCACCACCTAACACAAATAATTCACCTAACTCTGACCAATAACAGGAACATTCAAGCCAACATTTTCTGGCATCTCATCAGGGAAGCTTTCGGTGGGGTCCCTAGACAAGCCAGTAAGACAGATTTGCCCCATCTCCTTCCACAGTAGGGAAAGGCTGGAAAACTGGAGCTGAGCTCATGTAAGTGCTGGTTTCCTACAGATGGTGAGAGGCATCCTCAGATTCAGCCTGATGTCTTTGATGGATCAAGTGTTGCCCAGAGGTGCTCTGCACTGTGGATGGGAAAGGATTCTTCCTACAGGAAGCATTTCTGTACATAAATCTCAAGGAGAGCCCACAAGACTTTCAGCCACACCATACTGCCAGCCAGAAAAAGCTAATCTGCTACCAGGAGGCTAAAAAAAAAAGTCAGAATAAAACAGATGTCCTCCTCTTTACTACAAGGAAAGCTCTGAGCACAGCAGAGTGGGGAATTGGTCTAAATGATCTTTGCAGCCTCCACATCACACCTGCTGGGTGACTGTATGTATCACACTCCCTCTGAACCCTTCCAGTTCCTTGTCCCAGGTTATAGCTGGGAGGGAACCCAGCACATCCACCACATGAATCTACCACCACAAACCTCTCCCTCTAGCTTAATGAACACCCTCTGCTAAAACCTTCCTACATCCATCTCCCCATCCTCGTAGAAATTAATATCCTCCTTCACTCCGAGGGATGCACCCACTGGATTTTGACTGCTCTCCTCCAGCAGCATTCCTGGTGCTCCCCACCCCCAGCAAAACTTCCTTGGAGCAGCCCAGAAACCAGTGGAGCCCGTGGCAACCTCAGCCAAATGTGTCTCATGTTCCACTCGTGCGTGGGAGCCCAGCTGCTGGGGAGCCAGAGCAGCAGTGCTTGAGGTATTTGAGCTGTTACCACACAACAGGATTAATTTTAATCCAGGCTGCCTAATGCACCGAGCTGTCAGCACAGCCCACATGTTACTGCCAGACAGCTTTATTTACAGACTTCTGGGGACTGTGTGCACACAGAGCAGGTAGGAAAAAAGCTCAACCAGAGCCAAGGTGGAGGGTTCAGGGGGTTTGAGGAAAGGCAAGTATTTGAAAGCACTGCAAGGTGTACTGAGTGACAAGGTAGGGGAAGAAAGAGTCAATAAAAACTTAGGTGATACTCAAATGGTACCTCCAAAACCAAGGGGTCTTATTATCAGTGCCAAGTCCAGAGGAGGGTAGGAAATGCAATAAACTCTGAATTGTGTGAAATGCTCACTTGGAGGGCAAATCCAGGTTTCTAAAGATGGGAATGTGATGTATCAGAGCAGCCAGATGGGCCCAGTGGACACCTCAGACCCTCTCTGGCATTTTCTGCACCTGAACTAAAATGATTGAGTCATAGAATGGTGTGGGTTGGAAGGGATCCCACAGGCAGGGACACCTCCCACTAGACCAGGTTGTCCAAAACCCACCCAACCTGGCCTTGAACACTTCCAGGGATGGGGCATTCCCAACCCCTCTGGACAACCACATTGCTGAACCAGAGAAAAGTGAGTGCACAGTTGGAATCTGTCCCCAGTGCAGCATCACACCACTGCTCTGGATCTTTGGTTGCTGTGGATATTCAAACTGCAGGGAGCAATGTTGCTGTCATCCAGCTTCAGGAGGCTCAGAAGTTGTACCCCTGCTCAGAGCAAGGGACCCAACCACACACTCAGTCCCTGAGCAGAAACCTCAGCCCTCTCCTCACTTTTCCCCCCTGGTCCTATGGGTGGAAAAGCCCAGCAGGCTGAGGACAGGACAGCCCCTCAGGTTAGAGCTATTTCCAGCAGTATTTCCTCAAGCATTAGCAGCCAGCTCCCTTGACTGCTCCAGGACGTGGGAATATTTGTTATGGAAATTTTGTACAACATCACCACGGGCCAAATGCAGCCTACACAGGTCCTCAGTTAAACTCAGCAGCTGGCACAGAGCATATTCTCTTAGAACTAAATTTGACCAGCAGAGTTCAACAGGCCACTAAACAGACTTTGAAGGCCTCCAAGCAAGATGCCTTTCCATTTCCAGACACTGAACGAGCACAAAGCATCAGGATTAAATAGCCAGTGACCACAGCTACAGTGATACACTAGTCAACATCCACATGGGCATCCAGAGGGACATTTTCCAGGGAGAACACTTTTCCTCCCCCTCATTTCTTAATGTTTTTCTAGAAAAACTTACTTGCACATTGCAGGAAATCTCTCTCTCAATGCAAATTCATCACATTTGCTAACTTCAAAGAAATACTGGGGTATTTCTAAAGTAATCCTGAAGAATTATTAAACACAACAAAAAATGTCAGGACACTGCAGCCATAAAAAGGCCTTCTTTAGAGAGCTGCTCATTGCCATGGGGAGGGAGATGAGATCTGGACCAGGCTGAAGCCGAGACACGAAGTTCAGTCAGTCTTGATTTGCACACTCTGACCAGAGCCAGCACCTCCCCTGCTCAGTCTGTCCTGGCCCAACAGCACCTCCAAGAACTTGGGTATCCATTTCCCACATCTTCTGAAGCTTAAACTCTTCTTTGTTCCCCTCCCTGTGATGGCTCCCTACAGGGACAGCTGCTATAACCATGATCTGCTACAGCAATGGTGCATTTGTGGAATTTCACAGAATCATCACAGAATGGTTCGGGTTGGAATGGACCTCAAAAATAACACATAGTTCCAAACCCCTTGCCATGGGAGCTTCTCAGGGTCCCATCCAACCTGGCCTTCAACACCTCCAGGGACAGGAGTTTGAGTAGGTGTAAGGCAACCCTCATTCCCCAAAGCCCACCTGTGCCAAGAACACAATTCCCCAGTCCCTGATTGTAGGAGCCAGGCATCCTGAGAAGAGACAGCATTTCCAAAATGCAGCTTCCTGTGCTTAGAGGCAATTCAGAGTGTAATCAAGAGCCTTTGGGCAAAAGATGGAGGAACACAAGCAAACAGAAGCCTTTGATTCCCCACTAGCTGTAGAACAGGGCAATCCTGGCAGCAGTGTTCGGCCACAAGCTCACACACAAGAGAGGCTGATCTCAGAATGCCTGTTCCTGGGTTTTTGGCAATATGGAAGTAATTGATTTTTCTGAACAATTCTGGACAGCTGGATGCTTAAAATAGCAGCATAGATTTAAGTGCTTTCCCTCCCCTTTTGGGAGGGAAATGGAGATTTTACTTCTCCATTAATGCAGCTATTGCAGCTGCATGGGGGAGCCAGCCAGGGCTCTGGAGGCAGGAGAAGCAACCACAGCAGGAGGAACTGCTGCAGCCCACACCAAAGGACAACTGCAGTGGTTTGCATCAGCTGCAGGGATGCTGGAAGGACACAGCTGTGACAGATTTTTCCTCCAAGTTGATGCAGAAAGATGGGTACTGGCTCTACTGGACAAAACCACAACTGTTCTGTTCTGATGGCTGGAGCAAAGGCACTGACTGCTGTTTGCAACATGGATTTGGTGCTCCCCTGCTTCTCTCCTCTGCAGGACTTATGTTGTTTCCCTCAATCCTCCTGAGGAGCAAAAGTCTGGTACAGCAATTAGCCCAGAAAATGAATCATATTCCTGGAGCCTGCATCAAACTGTACAAAGTTTACAAGCGTCTTCCCAACTGTTTTGGAAGTTACTTAACACCAGAGATGAGGACAGGAGTGTTTTCCTTCCCCAGCCCTGCCACAGGATTGCCTTGGACATGTCACTTGGCTGCCACCTGAATTTTCCACTGGGGTCACTCTGGCCAGAGACCTACACCAAAAACTGTAAATGATGGATAAGATATTTAACCCCCAATCCAAGAATCAAATTCAAGCAACAGCACAAACTTGTTTTTTCACTAATGACAGCAAGATTTTCTCAAAGGAGTGAGCTGTTTCTGCAGTCTAAGCCAGCCCTAATGAGAGGCCAGCTACAGCTCAACAGAAGTTCATCAGTGTCCTGCCAATACACTTTTCATGTTTTTTGCTTCTGCTCAACTGCAGACGTGGCACATGAGGCTGAAGCCGTGTCCTGAGGTGGTTGGGCTTCCAGTCCCTGTTGCTCCAAAGAGGAAAAACTCCAGTTCCTGAACTAAGAATATCTGGATTCTTCTGCTGTCTCATCTGCCTGACTTTAGGGATCTATTATAAAGGAGGAGCTTTTAGGGAAAATACAAAAGGTGGTCCCCCCACCAAACGCCTGCTGTCAGGATGCTGAAACTGCTCTGGAGATCAGCCTTTAAAGCCAGGTTTGAGGAGAGCTGGCCCTGCCACATCACATCATCTCATTCCCAGTCTGTAGCTGCTTCTGCTGCCTCACAAACCCAGCCAGTCCCTTCATCCTCTGCCATGACCCATCTGCACAGGCTAAGTTCACAAGGCAGCAGGGTCTCCAAACTAATCCTAGTCAGGTCCAAGTTTCACCAGCTCAGATGCCAGACCAGCTACTAAAAACACAAAGAAACACAAACAACTTCAGAACAGACTGAATGATTAACATCTTAAAGGTAAGACTGCAGTTTTTATGAACAAGATGTATTTTCTGAAACATGACTACATTCATCTGTACATTAGATGTAAGGTAAAATAGGCAAAGCATTAATTTTTCCATTTCCCGCAGCTTCTCCAGCAAGCTGGCTCTGCTCTTTTGGAAGGGAACTGCTACCCTCTAGTGGGGCTGGCTGAGAGCAGCTTTTTGGAAAAGTTTTTTCCATCTCAAGGCAGGAATTTAAAGAGAAAGAGGCCACACTTGAGAACTCAACGTTTGGGGTCACACTGTACCTGGCTGATCCCTACTACAGCTCAAGGCAAATAAAGAACAGCTCCATATTCTGAATGGAGTGGGTAGGGAAAAACCCACGAAGAACCCCACAAAAGAACCCTACACACCTTAATTTACCATACAGATGTCCTGGGGTATAGTCTACATCCAAAGAAATATTCAGCTTTTCCTCCCCACCCTGCCACACTCCAGTGGTTCTAGCATTTAACTCACCCTCATGAGCTCCTTGAAGAAGGGATAACAGAAGGCAGCTGCTCACATTTCAGCCCCAGACTGTAGTTTCTGCCATTTTCTTGTCCCCATTCCCAGCTGGGAGCACACCAACCCCCTCTGGGCAGGGCAGGTGACACCTACCATACTCCCCAAAGACCAGGTATGTGTATTTCTTGTGCTGCACGATCCAGGAGACAACTTTCACACCCAGCCAGATCAGCAGCATCCCCAGCGTGGCATCCAGGATGAAATTAATAAGGTAGCTAAGAGCAAAGGAAAATTCAGGTTTCAGCTGTGTTCTTAAGTCTTATCCAAAATCTTTAATTTCATAATGGAAATTAATAAAAAAAACTCCCACGATTTTAAATAACTCTGCTTTACAATCCAAACTCGCTTCCTTTTTCTTTCATCGCATTTTTCTAAGCCTTACCAGCAATTTCTTAGTTTAAATGCTTGTTCAGGAGAGAAGGGACAGGCTCTACCAACTCTCTGGCACTGCTCATTTATTCATATAGAAATAAGTACTTTTTGAAAGTCACCCCTCCAAAAAGCAAAGGCTTTCCATTTGCAGCATCTTTTTTTTCCTTATTAAAAACAATGAAATCTCAAGTTTTGGAGGAAACAGAACCAAACTGTTCCAGAATTTCACACAAGAAAATGGCAGCTTTTTGGGCACCACAGCTGCTCTACAAACTGAGCAGCAGAAGAGGCAAGAAATCCATTTTTCTGAGCAGCTGCAAGAGGCTCCCAAAAACAGAGAGACAGACTGAGAGGCAGGTTTTGAGGGAGGTGATGGGCCCTGGCTCAGCATTAATAACCCTGAGGTCCCAAAAACCTCCGGTTCAGGTCCCAGAGCAGATCCAGGAGCTGAACCCATCCCTGCCAGGAGATTTTGGCTCAGTGGATTTGGGCTCCGCAGCTCTGGATGTTGAAGTGTCACTGGGCAGAGTGCCAGAGGCAGGAGACCTGCAGGGACCTTCTGGGGATTGCAGGGTCCAAGCTCTAATCCAGGGCTTGGTATTTTCATGAACTCCAAAAAGAAAAAAGAAAATCACATAGACTAATGTGGGGTTTTTTTATGCAGTTTTCCATTATTGCAATATTTTCTGCCAGATTTCTGCAGCATGAAGAAAATGCCAAGCACAAGGCTACAGCAGTGAACATTTCCTTTTCCAGAACTCGATACTGCCTCTGAACCAAGAAACTGAAAACAACAATCTGCTTTTGATATCCACTTTGAAAGCATAACATTAAGTTTTTCTACATCCAAAAGCTCAGGCTGGCTTTTTACAGTTTCCAGCTGCTGAAATCAAGAGCATTCCATACAAACATGAGGTTTGGTGGTTTATACTGGGCAGGACACAGAACATGAGCCTCAAAGCCCAGGGACAGGGCTGGAGGGTTTTAAGCTGCCTGGTTCGGGATGACAAGTCAGGCAGTGCAGGGAAACATAAAACACATATGAAAAATAAACAACACACCCAAAGGGCACAGCATAAGCATGAAAGGGTTTATTTTAAAACACTGTCTGTTTAAAAAAACAACAATACATCATTTGAGAGGTTATGTGCAGCCCCAGCCAAACTTGTGTCTGCTTAAAGAAACATATCAAGGTGAAGCACTTTAATATAAAAAAGGAGATGGGCCAGAAGGTTTTAAGGAGCATTTTGAAGCCTAAAGGAGCTCCTCAAAACGAGATAATGTTAATACTGAAACTAAATTTTTATCTGCAAAGTGGCTGAAGTAAAGGTGGCACTTTTACAGTAAGTCTGAAGTTTGGTTTAGAAATCCCCTAAATAGGACCAGCAAAAAAGACAGCAGAGACAAAAACAAGCCCAGCAGGGTTTATCCCCATGCAGTGCTTCAAATGGATCAGTTTCCACTACTTATGACCCTTCCCAACACAATTCTCCCTTTGACAGATGTAGGGCATGAATGCAAGTGCCCTGAGTACTTACAGAGAGCAAGGGTCCTCCTCAGTGAGATCAGACAGAAAAACATTGGCAAAGTGGATGAAGAGGGCACCTATTGCCTGCTTGGAGGTATCATAAAACCTGGAGGAAAAACCAAGATTTTCTGGAGGAGTTATGCAGGGAATTTTATTTCTAGTGAGTACCAGCTAATTTATGGAGGTTTCATTGGGAAGCAGCAGCACATTTCATTTAAAAATTAAATGTCATACAGAACACACAGGGGGCCTAGAAGACTGTTAGTATAAGAGGAAAAAAATATTATAAACACAGTCTTTTCAAGTTTCAAATGAAAAATCTCACCATATCCTCCAGGGACGCCTCTCTGCCTTTGGTTCCTTAAATCGTTTTACTGCAAAGAGAATTAGAGAGGTTACATTAGCCAGATGAACCACTCCACATGTGCAGCCTGCACCAACCTTCACTGCAGAAGCAGTCAAAAAGTCCTGCAGGACCCTCAGCATTTGCAAGTTTAAAGCTGAGCAAAGCCAAAGGACCTCCCCCAGGGCAGTGGTGGAATCACTGTCCATGGAAGTGTCCAAAAGACACAGATGTTGTGCTTAGGGACATGGGTTAAGGGTGGGCTTGGCAGTGATGGGTTAATGGTTGGACTTGATGATCCTGGATGGCTTTCCCAGCCATGATTCCATGGCTCTATTCTCTGGCCTGGATGCAAGCCAGCCAGAGGCAGTGTCTGCACCCAGGGGTCAGCAGGATGGACAGCAGAGGTGTTTGGAGAGAGCCATGTGCTCTGGCATCCCTCAGAGCAGCATTCCTGGACCATGGGAAGTGACCTAGGGAATGCTAAGGGAGGGGCCATCACTACCCACCAGCCCTAATAATCCTTCCAGGCAGCTTGGAATTACAGTGCTGACACTGAAGGAGCTCTTCACTCCCTGAAAACACACAAGGTCAGGTAACTGCTCTGTTCTCTCCAGCTGTATTTGAGTGCCCAGGCTGTCCCCAAAGGGCAGCCTGGGCTCCTTCCACTGGGAAATGCCTTCCTGATCCAACGTGGAAGGATGCAGGGATTTCCCTGACAGGAGCCTTGACATTTCAGAAGTGCAGCTTTGTGCTGCTTTTACTGGCAAGGTGGCAGTGCAATAGATGAAAAGACAAGGGTGATAGGACAATGAGGAACTTCTTTCAACTAAAAGAAGAGATATTTAAAAGAAGATACTTAAAAGAAAATATATTAAACTGAAGATAAATTCCTTACTGTGAGGATGGTGAGGCACTGGAACAGGTTGGCCAGAGAAGCTGTGGCTGTCCCACCTCTGGAAGTGTCCAGGGCCACGTTGGACAGGGCTTGGAGCAACCTGGGACAGTGGAAGGTGTCCCTGCCCATGGCAGGGGGTGGAACAAGATAGTCTGTAAGGTCCCTTCCAACCCAAACCATTCTCCAGTCCTGTGATCTCCCCTAACCCCAGGACTTCAGGCACATGCAGGGTTTTGGTGTCCATCCCAAATCCACAGAAAACCAGCACTGCAATGACCTGGTCCATAATTTCCAGCAATGAGTAGCACAGCATCACTCAAGTTACACCAGACATTGCTGCAGCAGTTTGTCCTACCCCTGTCCAGAAAAAAAAACCCTCCTAGTTTCCCTCATCCATCTGAATCCCACCATGAGATATCCCTGCAGCAATGACTTCCATCAGCACAGACAAGATCTATCATTACTGATGTCCTTCAAAGGCCAATTTTCATTTCACCTACCCACAAGCATCAGAGCCATGGACCAACCAAGTGGCCAGAAGTGCTTAAACCAATGCTCAGCTCATGGGGTCAAAGAGCACAGCCCTGCAGAAAAGCTCTTGGAGGGGTCTTCAGGCCACCAGGCCAGCCAGCTGACCACTAGCCCAACCAGAGCAGCACCAGGGGAGATTTTCATTATTTTCTTAATGAGAAGTGACATGTTATGTATCCACAGCCACTCAGGCTAGAAACCCAGTAATTCAGTGTGATAAGATGACAAGTAAGAGGTAAGAAGTTAATGGTGTGGTGCCTTGTTGAACACAGCTTGTCATGCCTCATTAGATTTAAGAGAGTTATCTGAGACTGTGTAATTATCAGAGACAGTAAAACTGTTGTATTAAAGATAAAAGCTAGCATTATAGAGAAATAATTAACTGCTTAATAGGGCATTTACTGTGCAGAGCTGCAGCAGGCTGTCTCCAAATTAAACCAGAAATCCAGCCAAGATTACCAGAGCTTAAACAGGGAGCAGAGTTGTTTGGTAGCTGTGACCTGGGGTTAGGGGGGGATGTTAAATCCACCCAGGAACAGCACCACATCTCTGAAGACTCCAGGAGATGGTGGACCCCTCCATGAAGCAGCACTTCTGTGCTTAGTGAGCACAGCAGGGCTCTGGAGACTGAACAACAACTGCAAAGTTTCCCTCTCCTCTTCTGAACACTACAGAGAACCGAGCCCTGGCATGCACAGGCTCGGGTGGAGAAAGGCTGAAATCTCCTCTGTTCTCCTTAAAATGTGTTTCCATTTGCTGCAGTCCACTCAGCTTTCCACCAGCTGTAGGTGGGTTTGCTACTTGGGCTCAGACAGGTCAGTCCATCCTTAATATTTACTTTAAGACAAGTTAATTAAATATGTAGCTTACTGCATACAGAGTTGCACAAGATGGAAGAGAACCCCCATTCAATTAGGTTGAAAATGAGACTGGAATGTACCTGGTCTATACCAGAAGGCATCAGGACCCCGTTCCCAACCACAGGATTGAGGATTTTAATGCCGCTTCCCTTATCAGCTTTGTCCATGTGCAAAGCAAACTGCCTTGTGCAAGGAAGCAATGTTATTGCACATCTTGGAAAGAAATTCTTCCCTGTGAGGGTGGGGAGGCTCTGGCACAGGGTGCCCAGAGAAGCTGTGGCTGCCCCTGGATCTCTGGAGTGTCCAAGGCCAGGCTGGATGGGGCTTGGAGCAACCTGGGAGAGTGGAAGGTGTCCCTGCCCATGGCAGGGGGTGGAACTGGATGATCTCCGAGCTCCCAACCATTCTGTGACTCTGAGATTTTTTAAGAGCCAGGGGAAGGGCACCCTTTAAACATGAGCAGAGCCCCAGTGGGATGGTGCCTGCCTTCCTCAGGGTGTTCCCTCACAAGTTCCCACTCCTCCCCTACTTGGCTCCAGCTGCTGCAGACACAAAGCTGTGAAGCTGAACCAAAAGGGAAGGAAGATGAGTGACAATCTGAGAGATCCCCTGCCCACAGCAGAGAAAGGGTGGGGCAGGAAACAAAATACTTCTCAGCCTTTCCCCTTCAGTCAAGGACAATAAAGATCATACATGCTTGAAATTCCCTCAGAACCACCAGACTGGGTGGAAGCTGACATCTGAATGAGAATCGGTGAAATTTTAGGAAAAAAAAAAATAAAAAATTTGCTGTAGTCTTTCAATGCAGATCTGGAAACACTCAAAAAGCTAGAAGATAAAAGCACAATGACAGCTGTCCTCACTCTTTTTCCAGGGTAATGTAGAGGTTAATATTCGTTATGGTGTTCTCTTGATGCAGTAGAAAGGGGACAGACAGCTTTGCCTAAGCCCTAGACAAAGACAAATGCTGTGAAGTTACCAGAGCTTGCCACAGTCAACATGCCACAGCCTACTTCTGCTTTTAAACAAACTTTCTGATCATAAAAATTAAGACAAGGACAGTAGCAACAACTGCCCTATTCCCTTGTGCTGCTCCTCACCCATGAGGGAACATCCTCCCTGCATCCCCCATTGACCCCACACTGCATTCAGACAGATTTGCTGCAGATTTGTGCACCAGCACAGGTATAAACCCCCTAAATTAAGCAGAATTAGCTGCAGCATCAACCAGCTGCTGATCAGCAAAACAGGCTACCAAGTCAGATTTCTACAAAATTATAGAGGGAAACTTAATTCCCTTGGATATGGTTAGACATGCTTGGCTGAGAGCCAGACCACCTCCCTGACAAATCTTAGTGCAATCAGCCACAGGATTCTGAAGCTGAGGCTTGGGAGGGAGGTCTTGGCTCAACAGACAGAACTACTGGGATCTGATTTACAGGGATCCAAGCCTGACCCCACTTAGTTCAGCAGCAGGCCTGGGAGGTAGATACTGAAAATGAACCACACATGAGAATTTTATGTGCATTAATACACCCAAATTGTAAGAGGTCCACCAAAAATAAAGCCTGAAATACCGCAAACTGGTGATACTGCTACCTGCTTTTAAGAGGGGATTAAATTGACTGCCATAAACCCCATCTCCAGGGTCACATCCCACTAGCAAGAGGGTCAGGACTTTATTTCTGGCCTGTTCCAAAGAGGACTTGGAGCTACTGTACCAGGGAGGAAACAGAAGCTCTTTCCCTGCCCAACCTCTGTTATTTTCAGCAGTACAGTCTCCAATAACACATTTCAATCTATTTTGCAGGACACACCCTTTCCCAGGCTCTTTCCAAGCCCCAGGCAGGAAAGAAGCCAACATGCAGGATACAGAGCCAAAACCCTGGGGTCTGCACTATTCTTAGCCCGAGCATGCAGCCACTCAGACAGCTCGACCCCAGACACAATGGCAGGAAGCAGCAGCCACTGTTTGCAGAGAGCAGCCAAAGAGCTGCTGGCCAGAGCAGTGTGAAACTTATATCCCCCATCACTTCAGGGAGCAGCAAAAGTCCTGGTTTTCCTCCTCTAAACAGCTGTCAGTGTTTTGAGGACATGGACTGCTGCTGACTTCCATCCTCAGGTCTGCACTAGGTGTATTTGGTGGTTGCCCCCCAAAGAGCCTTGTACCAGTGTTACGAGAATGAGAGCACCTCTAGCAAAACGGGCAGAGGAAGGAACAGAAATTGAGACTGTGTTAATGGAATCACAGAATGGTTTGATTGGAATGGTCTTTAAAGACATCTCGTTCCGACTCCAGGACACCTTCCACCAGAGCAGGTTGTTCAGGAGCCTCAGCTGGAACATTCATCCTTCTGGAGACTCCAACTGCTCCAATGAAGGCCACAGAGGACTCTGGCATGGTTGTCAGTTTTAAACTCTACCCTTTGTGTCTCATTTTTACACAGATATTTAAAGCTGTTATTTTAGCCAAGTGCCAGGTGGTCACCAACCAAAGCTGTGAGATAATAAGCATCAGTCATGCTTTGCACATTGAGAACAGAACATATTATCTGCTGACACAGCAGGTCCTACAGGACACCTGGACTGAGGCTGGGCTCCAACTCAAATACAGAGCATCCTGGAGGAGGCAGTTGTGACTCCCTCCATATAAAGCATCACTATATTGCAAGCCAGCGTCTTGAAAAAATGGAGTTTAGACAAGGAAAGATAAAGTAAGACCATAAAATCCAAGATCATTAAGAGAATACCACCTGAAGGATGAAGTGATGCACAAGCAGTTAACACAGAATCACAGTTTGAGTTGGAAGGGACCTTAATGATCATATACTTTCTACTCCCTTTTAGCACTAAAGACAGGATTTTATCAAAACCCAACTTTTATCATTAAAGTCTCTCTGCCATACAGTTTTCTTAAAAAAAAAAAAAAACCAGCTGGAAATTTAATAGACTCCTTAAAGCTTTGCATGCTCCACCCCATTAATTTCCCTGTACAATTTCTTGTCGCATTAAGTCACCCATAACATCAAACTGCTCACCCCATGCTACAGAACCAACTCAGCCAGGTGCAAGGTGCTCAGCTGCCTGTGGATCACAGGTAACTTCTCATGAAGCTCTACTCTACCAGCTCATTTCACATCTCCCCCAACCCCTCTGTTCTCTCAGGAGCTTCCCAGTCCCCGCTCAGCTTCCACCACTTGGTTTGGCCGCTTGAGGAGTGACAGCCAAGGAGAGGTCAGAGCAATCAACAGCTGCAATTCAAAAGCTTTGTGGAAAGCTGTGTGCAGCTTAATGAAGCACACTGAGCGCTGCACAGACCTTCCAGCCCACAAAGTGCAGCACGTGTTCTCAAGCTCATCCAATTTTCAGATGTACTGAAGCAGAAGAGAAACGTGCTGAGAGTCCTGCCATGTGCAGCTCGTTGCTTAACCCACAAACCTACACATAAATCAGCAAGGACCCAAGCTCCACAATGCCAGAGATGGTTAACCTCTGTGGCTTTGTTTTTCTTTGGAGGGATGTCCTGGGGTGACTTTATGATACTGGTATCCCCAGTTGCCTGGTTTATGTGATTTATTAAGTTCTGCACCTTTAAGACTGGCTTTGAGAGCAAAGGGAGAGAAGAAGAAGCCACAGATTGTGTTGAAGAAAAACATCACTCCCCCACATCGCTCTCCTGGACTGTGGTGTCTGCAGCACGGACAGACAGCGGGACAGAGCCTGTCTTTGGCTTTTAGTTAGTTTTAGCTAGCTGAGGCAGAGGAGTTCCCTGGACCTTTTTTTCCCTTTGTCTTGTATCTGTGCAAGCCTGCTCTGGACTGAAAAACACCCAGCCAAACCCCGGGAGCTCACGCCTGTGTCCCACCGGGCCCTGGGCCTCGGCACTTTCCAGTGCCGGAGGGACTGATAAGAGCCTGAGCGAGCCGAGCTACACCACATGAAAAGGACTTTTCTTCCTGGATTTGCCATCCCATCGAACAGTGAGAGGTTTTATTATTTAATATTATTCAATTTCTGTTAAATAAACAGCTTTTTCCACTTCTCTCCAAGGAATTTTTTTTCCCGGACCAGTTGGGGAGAGGGGTCATTTAAATTTTGTTTTCCTGGGGGAACCCCATTTGGAGTTTTCCCCCAAATTTGCCCGAAAATAAGACAAGGGAAAAGCATTTACAGGGGTGAAGTTGGAATTTAAGTGTTCTTGTGTGTGAACAATTAAACTCACACACAGTTATGCACTTATGTGATAGCAAGCAAAGTCAGCAGTGCATGTCTCGGGCATGGTAAGCCTGCAGTGTTTTTGTGTCTTGGGCAGATTTATTTCAGAACAGCATGGAGGTCTGGACAGATCAAATGCTCTAGCATTTCTTTCTTCTTTTTCTTGACATGGACTCCCACCCACCCTCATGAGGTATTTCCAGCATGAAGTCAAAACACAAACCAGAAAGCACTCAGGATTCTTTTGAAGCACAGAAACAGCATTTCACTTCAAACTACATACAGCAACCACCCTGAACCTAGCACTGGGGCAGAATCACAGGATGGTTTGGGTTGGAAGGGTCCTTTGATGGTCATCTTGTTCCAACCCCCTGCCATGGACAGGGACACCTTCCACTAGACCAGGTTGGTCAGAGACCCATCCAACCTGACCCTGAATATTTCTAGGGCTAGGGCACCCATCATCTCTCTGGGCAACCTGTTTCAGTGTTCCAGCACCCTCATTGTAAATAAATTCTTCTCGTATTTCAGCTAAATCTATCCTCTTTCAGTTTAAAACCACTGCCCCTTTTCCTATCACTTGAGGGTCTAGTAAAAAGTCACAAAAGGTGGGTTAAGTTTGATTTATCTGGTGGAGATGAGTGCAACAGGTTCCATGAATCCCTCTCAAATGTCAGACACTTCTCAAGACGAGGATGCTCTCTCCAATTTCACCACCCAGGAGAAAATCAACATTGAAAGCTCAGCTGGAAAACCCACAGGGATCAAGAAAACACAGTTCACAGATCAAGGGGATACTCCTGATTTCTTTAACAACTGTTTTCTACCACAGAGACACTATTTCTTTTACAGCAAGTCTGGTAAATTCCTATTCTGTGGCTCTGCCTCAGGACAAACTACTTGGAGCAGTGTCTAAAACACCATCCCAGCATCTCCAGCACCAAGTCCTGCCTGGGGGTCAGCACCAGGGTCCCTACTGCAAACAACTCTGCTTTTTTAGCTCAAGGCAAGATGTGCTGGAAGAGTGTCTCCAGCAGTGACATGCAAGAGAGAGGGACACTGCTGTCACAGGAGTCAGCATAAAGACATTTTCAAAAGCAAAGCTGACAACCAGATTTCCCACTGGGTTGTGGGAGCTCAGTCCAGTCCAGCTCTTCTTGCCTGGCAATATGAGTGTTTTCCAAGAGAAAAATCTATTTTCATACCAACATTGCAAGTGCTACTATACCTCATTCAGCAGCTCAGAGGGCTGCCAAGACAGTTTCAGACAATGAAAAAGCTGGAAGAGAAACAAATGTTCGTGTGTGTCCTCAACATTGTTCATGGTAGAGAAGAAAATGAGTATACCAGCTCCAGGGAAAACTTTTTCTGTTCACAATGGAGACAAAAATTCTTCAACTCCCCAAATTCACTTTTCTTGCACTCTAGTTAATTCACAAATAAGGTTGTGGATGTAATTTCTACAAAAGATCTTTTCTCATTTCAAAGAGTTTTGCTGTCATCTGTGCAAACTTGGACAACTTTTGCTAGTCTAGAACCTCTTCCTCAAAAGAAAAAAGGTTTCAATGAATAGCAACAACTGCAGGGACTCAGTCCTCAAAAGCACACCCAGCCCTTGCAAGTGAGACAACTGCAATGAGCTTCCTTCACTCAGCTGAGCGATGCTCAAGAAAAAGCATCACAAATTGCTTCAGATGGGATTGCACAATTATCCCCACTCCTCAGGGTCATGACCTCCCTGAGGGGATGTCCTTGCACAGGAATCCAGATCGCCACACGCACACAGCTGCTGGGCTCCACTGCCTCAAGTGTTTGTGTCTCAGTTCTAGGACTGTCCTTACAGCCAAAGTGCCTCCAAAGCCACTCCAGGCAGGTGGAAAGCGTAACATCTCTTTGCCATTTGACTCCCAAATGAGGCAAAGCTGCCACCAGAGCAAGCCCTGCTCATACTGGGATAGGCTTGACTCCAGCTTTAAAGACCTTGCTGGGAAAGCAAGAGAGTGTTTGTAAGCTAAAATGAACTGTCGTCATTATTGCTCATGGGAGCTGACAGAATAACAAAACCCCACTAAACAGCTGTCCTGACTCCCTGCCAAGGCTGGGCACCATTTACCTCTGGGTCCTGTTTTCACCACACCACACAAAGGACCCATTTCACAAAATCCACTACAGTGGGGAGCAACCACCCCACTCAATCATTCAAGACTAATTTCCTACTCCATTAGGTTTTCCTATCAGGTTGGCAGGAGAGAATCTTTCCACAGCCCTAAAAAATACAAATTTAATGACACAAATTGCTCTGATAAAAACAAACTTATAGCCCCTGCAATGACCATGCTTGGGACCCACATTCAAGAGGGATATTCTGAGCACATCCCATGCACACACACCTGCAAAACTTTGTAGAATGCCACTTTATTGTTAGTCTGAGTTCCTCTACATATTTTCAAGGGCTCTGAAAAGTATCTGCACCATTTGGAAATTTTATCCATCCAAATCCAGGTGTTCCTATAGCTGAGCTTGTACTTTAAAGTAGAAGGAATGGAAAAGGCATTGATTTGGGTTTGGACAGGAGGAATTCTGTACCATGGTTTTGAGTCAGAAGGGATTTGAAGAACATCCAGTTTTAAACCCCTGCCATGGGTAGGGACACCTTCCATTAGAGCAGGTTGCTTCAAACCCCATCCAGCCTGGCCTTTGACACTTCCAGGGATGGGGCATCCACAGCTTCTCTGATCAACCTGTTCCAGGGCCTCACCACCTTCATGGACCTTGTTTCCACTTATTAACCCGTGGCCTGCAACATCCAGGAAAGCAGAAATCACAGTAATAAAACCAACAGAAACACACACTGAAAATGCCACAGTACTGAGGAAAAGAAGTATCCAGGGGCTGACTCCAACAAGAGAAACATCCTAAATTCTACATGATGCAGTCACCCAGCTGGGACTGCCTGGCTGGATGTAATGAAGATATAACCAAAGTTCCCAGGAAGTTTTTTGTTTCAGCTCCAAAGGCTTCCATGCCTCCCTGGAGCCTTCTCCTTCCCAGAAGGCTGCCAGCTGAATGTGCCACAGAAACAACCCAAAAGCTGCAAGTTGCTGCCCAACATAAAACATGGTGAGCCCATCACAACCACCGTGGGTTAGGAGTCGGCACACAAACAGCCCCTCCAGCAGATCCAAGGAAACCTCCAGCTGGAAGTGTGTGACTGGGGCACAGATAAGGACCAGCTGGGGTGGATTAGGGACCACCAGCCCAGCTGCAGCCAGAGGAGGTGCTGTGGTTGGGATCCCAGGGCTGTAAACACATCTGCTCTTGGGGTCCCAGCCAGCAGTTCCTCCACAGCTGAGTCACAACCAAACCACACAGGATCAGCTTTCGGTTTCTCTTCATTAATCAAGAGGTTGTTAATGTTCCCAGAAATACTAGCCCTTGCACCAGCAGTTAGCTCAAGGTTGCTGATTTTCTGGCAGAGGTTACATAGCCTCATCCACAGAGGTATTCCAACATGATTTACCTAAGTCCTTGATTTTATGGGACGCCCTATGGAGTTTATGGGGCAATTAACCCGTACACACACATCACTAGGGGGAACTGGAACAGAAAAAGAAATTACCACTATTCTTACTGTCAATATTTGGTGAAAGACAAGCAGTGGCATGTTGCAACTGGGCTGCTCCAGCTGGAAGAAGGTATCAGTTATCGCTGGAAGAACTTGTTGCAGTTTTCCCTGGCAGCCTGGTGTTAACCACAGCACTGGAGCCTTTTAAAGTGGTTTCTAAAAGGCGGGGGGGGGGGGGGGGTGGGGGTGGAAGAGAACCTCAAAATCTGCAGCTACTTAGCCAGAAAACTTGGAAGTTTCGGCTCACTGTCACCACAGGCTTTTAAACAAGGAAAAAAGATCGAGTTCTGGCATGTTGATTCAACTTGTGCTAAACCACTTAACCCTGAAGAGCAGCAACACACACACTGCTCTGAGCAAAACACAGCTGCAGCACAAAACAACAGTAAATTTTCAAGGCTCGTTCAGCCTTAGTGTTCCCCACCTTTCCACAGGATCGCAGAATCACTGAGGGTGGAAAAGACCTCTAATATCATCAAGCACAATCATTAACCCAGCACTGCCAAGTCCTCCACTAAAGCAGGTCCCAAGGTGCCACATCCACACGTCTTTTAAATCCCTGCCGGGACGGTGACTCCAGCACGCTGCCCTGGGCAGCCTGTTCCAATGCCTTCCCCTTCCCGGAAAGAAGCTTTTCCAAACACCCACTCTGAACTTTCTACAGTGTAACTTGAGGCCGTTCTCTCTGGACCTGGAAATCACACCCCGGGGTGATTTTTCTCACTGATTTCTCCCACCACCACCACCCCTTTGCCAGTAACAAAACACGTTCTCTCTGTAACTTCTTTCCCCAGCCGCTCAAGCCCCAAAACTTTGCGCAGCTGAAGGGAAAATTAAGCAAAGCAGTATCACGGCGCAATTAAATCACCCTCACCTCGCAGCGCCGCGTCGGACACCCGCCCCGTTTTTGTCAGCTCCTCCCCGGCAACTCACGGGGTTACACCAATAGTTTTTTTACCCTTCATTAAAATTTTCTAAGTGACTGAGCAATGGCTCCCACAAGCGCAGCCAATTTTAACAGATTACAGCCGCGCGTTCCGCGGAGCTTCATTACCATCAGATTAGGGAGTTTTTAAGAAGGAGCATCTGGCGCTGCAACCGCCGGCTCGGGAACATCCGCAGCGCTTCCCTTCCTCCCAAATCCAGCCGGGACACGGCGCAAAACTTGGTGCTTTTTAATGAACGGGCAGCCAGCCCCGAGGTGCCGCCGGTCCCCCCGGTCCCCCCGCGGGCAGGGGGTGCCCCGAGCTCCCCGGTACTCACGCATGAGGGTGCTGAAGGCGCAGAGAGCCAGCAGCGCCTGCAGCAGCACCCCGAAGCGCCCCAGCAGCGCTCCGCTGCCGCAGCCGTGCGCCGGGCGGGGGGCGGCCATGGGGCTGCGGGATGCTATGGGATAGGAGGGGATAGGATGGAAGGTGCGGGATAACGCGGCACTGGGAATGGGAATGGGAACGGGGATGGGATAGCCCCGGCCCCGCCGCGCACAAAGGCGGCCCCGAGCCGCCCCCGCCCCCGGCCCGCCCCGCCGGCAACAGCGCCCGGGGCGGGGCGGGAGGAGAGGGACGGGCACGGCAGAGGGGACCGAGAGGGGAACAGGGACAGGGGATGGGGACAGAGATAGGTATACAAAGGGGACAGAGACAGAGGGATGGGGATAAAGATGGGGATGGAGTTGAGTTGGGGATGAGGATAGGAACAGGGACAAAGAGATGAAGATGTGGAAAGGGTTGGAAATGGGGACGCAGTGGACGCATATTGAGATGGAGATACCATGGGAATGGAGATGGGGACAGGGATAGGGGTGGAAATGGAGATGGAGTTGGACATGGGGACAAGTGTGGTAGTAGGGATGGGGAAAGAGACAGGGTGTGGAAGAGGTTGGAGATGGGGATGCAATGGGAATAGGCAGACAGAGTTATGGAGATGAGGATGGAAATTAAGATGGAGATGTAGATGTGGAAGGGGTGGGAGGTGGGGATGCAATGGGGACAAAGATGGAAACAGGTGGGAATGAGGATGGGGACAGAGATTGAGATGAAGAGTGAAATCAGGATGGAGATGCAGGCAGAGACAGTGATGGGGAGGACAGGGGTTATGGATGTGGATGAGGACAGAGATAGAGGTGGAGATGATTATGGAGATGAGGATGCGAGGTCCTGGAGGGAATTGGGGTGCTGGATTGGGGAAATCATGCTGAGGTTTGGAGAGCTGGGTTGGGGGAGTCCTGGTGGGATAGGGGGTCCTGTTGGGATAGGATATGCTGGACTGAGGGAGTCCCAGAAGCATTTCAGGTGCCAGGATATGGATGTGCCTGCAGGGTTTGGGTTGCCCTGGCTGGAGAGGTCCTTGCAAAGTTTGGGATGCTTGACTGGGGAGGGTTGGTAGAGATACCAGTCAAGATTGGGGTGCCAGGTTGAGGGGTTCCAGCAGGGATGGGGGTGCTGGGTTTGGAAGGTCGCAACAGGGTTTGGGGTGCAGGGTCCTGGTGGGGTTCAGGGTACCAGGCTGGAGAGGATCCCAGCAGGATTTAGAGTGCTGGGCTGGGGGTAGTTGTGGTGGGATTTTGGGTTCTCAAACTGCAGCCTCAAATCTCCTTTATTTGCTCCGCTGTGTTACACTGCTGCCACCCCCCTCTATAGCCCCCTCCCCACGGGGCAGGTTTCGTTTTCTCTCTTTGCAATGCACTTGAGCCCATCTTTAGGGAGCACTGGGGTCACACGGTGAAATTTCCCTCCCTGATTTTGCAGGGTAGGAGCTTGTGTTTAGTTACAAAACCAGAGAGGCTGCAAATCTTACCCTGTCATATGACTCTGAGGGATGGCCTTAGAAACAGCGGTAAATGTTATGAGAAAAGAAAATCATGGGAGCTGGCCTGCTTCCCAAATAGGTCCAGTTTACAACACAGGAGGGAATTGTGTTGTTCCTGGGCTTGGGAATCCCCTGTTCTGGGGAGGTCATTAGTGTCAGGCAGTTTAGGCTGGAGCCTTGTTCCTCCTCAACTCAGTCAGCACATCACTGAAATAACAAAAATAGTTCCTCTTCCTTTTTTTTTTCTTTTTTTCAGGGGTGAATTGAATTTTGGGTTGATAGCTGTTCACTTAGCTCACTGACTTTAATCACAGTTTAATCACAACTTCAGCCAGGGAGGTGGAAGTTTCATCTCACTAACTCATTTTCAGCTGATTTTGTATGTGCAATTGTTAGTTTCATAAAAAGGTTCATTCCCCTGAGCTGGTAAATCTGATTGTGTTTCGCAGTCAGTTGCCTTTATATTAAATTCTAAATCAAATATTAAAGTTGATACTTTCATTTAAGCCAGTTGGACACACTGTGTGGAAGCATCTATTAAACAAGTACACATTTTAACAGAGATTTCTTCAGGATTTTTTTTACATTTTCTCAGATTTCCTAGGCTGCTGCTAAAAAGGCATTTTCAAGAATTACTGGATGATAATTTTTCCCCTGGGAGGTGCCTTGGACCCAGGTCCAGCACAACAACTGGAGAAAACAAAGGGAAAAAAAAAAAAAGACATTTAAACAAGATGGGTATTTCTTAACCAAAATTTCACTGTCTGTGAATAAGCTGCAAGTTATCTGTGATATTTCAGGGTCTTTTCCAAGGGGACAGTTCCTTAAAAGCTCCCTCGGAGCCAGTGCTGCCTCCTCCACTTTCTTCAAGCCCAATTAATGGTGATTTCTCCCAGCTGCTTTATCAGCAGCACAAAGTTGTCTGAGGCCCTTATTTCCAGGTGCTGATAGTTTTACAAGAGAGCAGAGTGCCTCCCATGTGTGAAAACACTCAGGCTACAAGAGGGCAATAAAGAGAACGCCTTGATTTCCCCTCTCCCTGCAGGAAGAGGCAGATATCCTCCAGTGGCTGCTCATGCTCCACACTCCTCTGTGAAAACACAGCTTGGCTTTCTCTAAAGCGCCATTTGCACTTCAAAATATTTGTACTTTCTGAACCCATGCAAAAAATCTTGAAGTTTGTCTGTATCTCAAGTTGACAAGTGGAGTCCAGGAGCTTTGGTTATTAAATTCTAACCTATTAATTATAAATTTTCAGTGCTTTTTTGCCCCTCCCCCTTAGGAGACTTTAGAGCGCTTTTCAGTATCTAAAGGGGCTGCAAGAGAGCTGGAGAAGGACTTTGGACCACGGCATGGAATGATAGGATAAGGAGGAATGACTTCACTGCCAGAGGACAGGTTTAGATCAGATATTAGGAAGAAATTCTTCCCTGGGAGGGTGGGGAGGCCCTGGCACAGGGTGCCCAGAGAAGCTGTGGCTGCCTCTGGATCCCTGGAAGTGTCCCAGGCCAGGTTGGATGTGGCTTGGAGCAACCTGGGACCGTGGAAGGTGTCCCTGCCCATGGCAGGGGCTGGAATGAGACAATCTTCAAAGTCCCTTCCAACCCAAACCATTCTAACACTTGAAAAACACCCAGCAAAAGAAAAAGCAAGTCAAGTAAGCACTTATGCAAGAAGTAGAATTTAACAAAGGAATCACTAAAGAAAAAAAAAAGAAAAAATTAATTAAAATATTAGGCCATGTACTTAAGCATAAAATCAGAAACACCAAAGTGATTTCAAGTGATAAGGAATGTAAAAACTAACCCAGGCTATTTATGAAAGTATGAGGAAAAAATGAAGGCTTGAGGAAATCTATGAATTCTCTATAAGAACAATATTCTACTCTAGGATAGAATGGAAAACCAAATAATGGAAGCCACAGAACAGACCTTCATTTCCCCATCCTTCCAAAAAGGACTAGCAAGTGAAATTAACCTGAAACAACATGAGTAGTGATAATATAAGACAAGAACAGGTTAAAAGATGAGAGGACTCAAGGCTGATGGATTCAAGGGCCTGAAGAAACCTCAGCAAAAGTAGCTGTGAAATGGGCAGGGTAAAGTCTGGCTCCTCAGTGTTATCACAGGAGAAGGGTAAATGCTGTGTCTGGCTGTGAGGAGGGGAATGAGGGTGTGAAGAATCAGAGACCCACCAGCTTTATTCCAGTAGCCAGGAGGACACTGGTAAAAATTACCAAATAATCAATTTATAAGCACCTAGCAGATGATATGGTAATAAAAAACAACCAATGTGGATTTCACTAGAATTAATCACATTAAGGGAGTTTTATTTCTGCTTTGAGAGGATGACTGGGCGTATCTTGATTTGGGGAAAGGTAAAATCAGTAAAAACCAAGGGCTCTGCAGGAGCACCACCTCTAGACAAACCAGCTGCTCCAAAAGCTGTTTGCTGCTGCATCAGGAGCAGTGTGATGCCTCCAGGTGGGCATCTGGAGCTGGGTGAGGTAAATTAAACCCTTTGGAGAGGGTCAAGGGTATCAAATTAGAAGATTACACCCCTTCATGAGGTTAGGGTGAAACTTTGGAATTATTTTGTTAAATTGAAGGGATGGTTCCAGAGTCAACAGAAGGAAATGCAATGAGTGATGGGGAAGGAAGGAGAAAGTGGCTGAGAAGAGAATCAGGAGATGTAAATGTCCTGCAGACAAAAAGTGAGTAGATAGCAAAACAGGTGTTGCAATGAGGCAACATTTTTGATCTGTAGAGTTTTATAGAAAAATTGGGCAGTTTCTGGGTTCAGTCCAGTTTTGCCATCACACAAGGATGTGCTGGAATCTGGAGAAAGCAAAGAAGAGTGGCAAATATTTGAGAAAATAAGGAACAGAAAGGAAATGGGATATTTTCTCCTCCAGAAAAAAACCTGCAGAAATAGTAGGTGTCATTGGAGGAACAGGCTTTGTGGCAAAACTATTCTGGTACAGTCATAAAAAGTTAATAAAGTTATTGGATTTTTTTCTGCCTCAAAAAGACAAGTCAGTTTTTTGGTTTCCAAAAAATAAATTAAAAAAAAAAAAAAAAAAGAAAAAAAAAGGGTTTTTCAGCAGTGGGAAAATTGTCCAGCCCATATCTGACACTCAGCACAGATACTTGTTCACACTCAGCCTCTGCTGAGGCTGGGCCTGGGCTCAAAACAGACCTGAGAGGAGGACAAAGCTTTTTAAGGCTTCCTCACTTCAAGGGCACTTAACTGTGAAAAGCTGCTAGCTTGGGATCCAGAGGGATGCTTTTTTTAAAGTCTGCTCCTTTCTGTAACATTGCCATGGCCTTGGATGCCTTTAGTGCAGTCCTGGTAGGGTCACAGGATGAAAAATCCAACCCTGTTCTGCACAAGTTACTCTTGGGAGGGATCCACCTTACCTGGCTTCAGATGTCCCCTTTTGAGAGATCTCTTGCCTCCTTTCAAAGCCAGTGGAGAGGAATAACCTCTTTCAGGACATCTTCATTTGCCCATCCTGGTCAGATGAATTAAGTCTGCTCCAGCTCCAGGCAGTTCAGCCATGGCCTCATGTCAGAAAAGAGCACAAAATCATCAATGTCCATTTTTTTATAGCAACACTGTCTCTGTACATGATGTAGAAGTGTGGGTTTGATACAGCACACCAGAACAAATTGCTAGGAAAAGGGCCTTTATTCTCTGAACTTTTCAGCTTTTATAGGGTCTTATGCTACGGGTTTTAACATGATTGGTCAAAGGAACACCACCTCTTGTCCCATTCATGGGACAAGAGAAAAACACACTAATAATAATCTTCAGTTATACAGAACTGTTTTGAGAAAGTAAAATGGTTTACAAATGTTGTCCTTGAGCGAGAGATCTCCCAAGAAACTTTCCCTTGGGAACAGATCAGCCACTGACAGGCTGTAATTCTCTCAGGCTCAGAGAAAATCAGGCCCACAAAACACAGCATTGTTTTCTTCAACTCACTCTCCCTAAAACACAGGTGTTTTGTACCTCCAGAGTCCCCAGCTTGATGGTGGGGATGAGTAAAAGGCAGTGGCAGGTCTGCAGATGGTTATTGTGGTAAACTGGAGGTGGACATATGAAGCTGCCCTTTCCAGGATGATGCTCGTGTAAATTATTCATCTGGTTTTATTTATCACGTGGTGAAGAAATTACTTCAGAAAACAAGATCTCTTGAGAAAACTTCCTTTAGCTGATACTTGGAACAGACTTTATTCATGCTGCCAGCAGCAATGATCCCTGCTGATTAAATAGTAGCTAGACCTTATTCTTGCTGAATTACCCATTTGACAAGGCCTGGCACATTTAACAATCAGTTCCAGGTTATATTCATAAGCAAGAGGCCAACACCAATTTTTGTATCAGCCAGGACTTTGTATTGCAGGATACTCCAAGGAGTAATTGTCAAGGTAATTCTTTTCTATTTTCAGTAAGTGCTTTAGCTGTGTTATTATGAGATGTTCAATGTCTTGCTTAGAATGAATGGGAATAATTTCCCACTTTGCAGAGCCTGTGGCATTGTTGGCTGGCTGTGCTTGGCTTGGGGCTCTGCAATATTGCCAGCCTTGCTCACCCTGGCCGTGGAAGACAGAGGGGCAGGGAACAGTGGCCTTCAGGTCTGTGCCCAACAGTGGAAGGCAGAAAGAGGAAGGTTTCAGCTTCCCTTTCCCCCTTCCCTCATTCAGAACACCTCAGCTCTGCCAGCCAGCCCCTGAGCACAGCCCACTCCTCTCATGGCCATCCCTTCACCCAGGACAAGGTGGGAGATCCTACAACAGCACTGAGGAAACCCTCACAGGTCCCACCAGCCCTGTGGGGTGATGTCCCTGCTTCAAGTTTGACTCTCTTGGGGTCATATATATAAACCCACATTCCCACAGAGGTGAACTCCTGGCAGGGGACTGGACTAGATGATCCTTAAGGTCACTTCCAAACCAAACCATCTATAAGGTGATCCCTAGGTTTGTGACTGTTTGGACAAGGATAGAACTGCTAGAAAGGATCAATGTTTGTTTTTTCAATCAATTTCTTTCTTGAAAATTAAACTCGTGTTGTCCTTATGTAAGAATGGCCAGATACAAGTTCCTTCAAGATTGAGATATATTTGAATTTATGGCCATTGAGACCTGGGAAAAATTCCCTGGGTCCAAACTGCAACAGAGTGGATTTAGGCTGGCATCAGGACACCTTTTCCAGGACTAAGGCTAGTTAAGAGATGCAATAAGTTGTTGGGGAGAAGTTCTGCCATTGGAGGATTTTAAGAATATCCATCTTTTTAGAATCAGAGAATCATGTAGGTTGGAAAAGACCTCTATGATCATCAAGTCCAAGTATTAATTGAGACCAACCAACAGTCTTCTCTCAGGGACAGCTGGATAATTACTGCTTGAGGTGTGACAATTGGTGAGCAGATCTAAATTCTCCATGAACTGCATTATTTTGGCTGCCCTGCTTCCTTTTGCCAGCCTGTATCTCCAGCCTGACCTTGTGTTGCAGTTGTTTACTGGACAGACAGGAAGTGTCCTAATCCTGTGCTTGAAGATCCTTTCTTTGCACAGTTGTGGGTTTTGATGAATCCTTTCAGGTCTTTAGCTGGATGTTGGAATCTGACAGCTTGGGTAACTATTTATGCAAAAAGATCATTTAGGAAATGGAGACCTATCCTATTGGAGAAATGTTAAATATTCACAACATTCATGTAGCACGAACCAGAGAGGACCTTGATTATTTTCCCCCCGAGTTCTATCACTCATTGAGAGCCTTGAAATAACATGCTAATTTTCCAAGACCTGGTGAATATTCCCTGCTCCCAAGCCTGTCTCCATTAGCACTTGAAAACCACATGCTCCTTCACAAGCCATCCTTGATGTTTTATAAATGTTATAGCTGAGACATCGCTTCTACTCCCTTTAATGCACTTTTTACAGCTGCAGCAGAGATGTTATTTTCATTCAGACTGCAAAGAGTCATCCTGGAAGGGACCTCAGTTACCTCTCTGGAGGTTTCTCCAAAACAGCACACACTACCTAACCTTAATTTAATAACCTGCTCAGGAACTCCATTTCACATTTACTGTGCAATCTCAGCTGCAGAACTACAGGTCAGGAGCCTGATGGATCCTTACAGGTACAAAAAAAGCTTTCAGAAGAGAGCTCAGCCTTGGCTAAATTTCACATGGGTGAATTTCCACGAGAAAAAACACCCAGATGTGGAAGAAAAGGGGTGTTTATAGTGTTTGGATTAGAAATGGTGCAACAAGTATTGCACCAAACAAACCTTCTCAAGGCTCAGGAAAAAGATTGTCTTCAGCCTAGGAACCTCAGTCAAATCTGCTCCTGTGCTACCTACAGTGTTCCTTCCCAGGGATTGCTAAATAAACCCCATCAACTGTCTTAAAAATGTTGGGTTTTTACTCATCTAGTTGCTCTCTGATGAGAAACATGCACACACAAGCCCATAACCATCCTACTGGATATTAAATGGGAGGAGGAATTAAAGCAAGGAGATGTGTATTGCTTTCCTTAGCATCCTTAGGATCATGCCCAGGAAATCAGTTGAGTCCCACCCCAGTTCATTATCCAGCATGCAAACACTGGGTGTGCACTGCAGAAGGCACAGAGAACTGCTCAGCTAAACCAGTTCTTCCTGAAGACCTGCTGGAATCTCAATTTTAGGTGTAATCCCTTCTTAGTGACTTCATCTAGTTAAGCAAGGAACAAAAGTCACAAAGAAAACACCAAGGAGAGGATTGCTCATTTCTCCTGTGATGGGTAGCCTCAGATCTGGCGGTGTTTGCTAAAACACTTTGCTCTAAAATATGCATTTCATTTAAAATAATAACTTAGCTGTTATTATTTTTTTTTCATGATGATATCCAGTGGTTTTCCAAAGCAGTAAGCACAGTGGTGAGGCTGCTTTGGTCAGCCCTGTGTTTTATGAATTCAAGGGGAATCTTTCTCCTGATTCCAGCTGGCGTTAGATCAGATGTGTAAATCTCACCCTTAGATGAGATCTGATACAAAACAATCTCAGTTGAAAGAATCCATTTACCAGAGCTGTGTTTCCACATTTTAGTTCCCAAACACTGGATGCATGCCACAACACACAACTTCTTTTCAAGCAGAATTATTGCAGCATAAATCTGTACATGTCCTGAGCTGCAAGTCTCCTTCAGCACTGGAGGGGAGGCTGTAACTGCAGGCAGTTTGGTCTGCTGCTTTTGAGGTCTTTGAGATGTAGCCCTGCAGCCAAAAATGGCTTTCTAGGCTTCCTCAAATTGTGCCTCATCACCCATGCCTGAACTTAGCTTCTGGAAGGATCCTTAAAGTTATTTACAGAGAAGTCCCGGTGCCGACATGAGCACAGCTCGCAGACAAAGCTTTCTCTGGCTCTGGAGCCCAGCACTGTGGGGATGCAAAGCTGTACAAAATGCCTGGCAGCTGTATCCCAGAGAAGCTGCATCCCAGAGGAGTCATATCTTTACTGCACGTCCTTCTTTAGCAGGAGAAGATAAAAATATTTGATGGAGTAAGACAGCAGCTGGTAGAGATGATCCAACAAATCCATCCCATCCTGCAGCCCTGCTCTTGCTTTCCACAACTGCACGGGCAAGATGCACCTTTCCAATCCGAGTGATTCTATGATTCTGTGAGCACAACACAGCTACAGGTTCTTTTTACAACAAAAAGGGTTGGAAAATTGTTTTGCAGAGTGATTTACAAACCCCCAGTCACTGTAGGTGTCTGACACCAGATCTGCTCTTTAGAAGATTTTGTGACAGTGTTGCACCACTGAAGGGGTGGAGTTTCACAATCACCTTCCACTGGTAAATGCAATTGAAAAAAGGCTTTTAACTGGTCTAATTTTTACTTATTGCACCAGAATAGTAACTCTACAGGCTGAAAAGCTAATTTTTTCAAGTAAATTTGTGCCTAGTGGCTCACATGAGCTCTGCAGAGTTGTTAGCTTTTGGCAGAGCTCAAAGTGCAGGTTCCAAGCCTGAGACTTTTCCTCCTTGCCTGGGAGGAATAGGCCTGTACTATTCAATAAGAAATGATTTTTAATCTATTACTTATTTTCAAGTTCAACCTAAATAATGTTTCTACTTTCATCTACTGTATATTTTCTGTTTTCAGCCTTGCCCTAATCAAGGGCTGCTGTTTTAAGAGGCGACCCCTTAGCTTGATGCTGATGTAGGCCATATGTTCTTTTCCTCCCCATCTCTTCACTTCTGGATGTTACAGCTAAAATACAAACCCCTGAACGTCCAGGGATTTCCAAAGGCCAGAAGACATCTGCTTGCCATCACAGATGTTTGCAAGTTAACACATGGATGAAATAATATTAGTCAGTGAGATTCAGAGCTGATTCAGATTTCCACAATTAAGCTTAAATGATGCTTTGATGAAGAATTAAACAGAGATGAAAAAATTGAAACATAGGATACAGTAAGAAAAACGTTGCCAAATGGATTTCCACCCTTCAGACTGAAGACACCCAATTCAGCTTGTTTACAGGAATCAGTCTTGCTGTAGCAGGAAGAAATGCCTGTGTGGACTCATTTTGCTCTGCTTTCAACAGGGAATGTACTACAGCAGCTTTGTGGTTTCTGGATAAGTGTGTCTGCAGCACGGGTCAAGGCCAGGCTGCATGGGGCTCTGAGCAGCCTGGGGTGAGACGCTGAAATGTTTAGGGTTGATGGTTCCAACATTTGCCCTTTTCTGCTTTGCTGGTGCCAGGTTTGCACCCCAGAGGGGGAGGAAGAGAGATTCTGGGTGTGTGGTGTCATTTCCCTCTAACCTGTCCTGCAAGTCCTATTAACAAGAGCCTGAGTCACCCTTACCTCCTGCAGCACCTGGTCTAGTGGAAAATGTTCCTGCCCACGGCAGAGGGTTGGAACTAGATGGGCTTTAAGGTTCCTTCCAACCCAAACCATTCTGTGAGTCCTGGAAGGCAAGTGGGAATTTGGAACCCACAGCAAACCAAAGAGGTGAAGGGGAAAGTGGTGGCTTAGGCTTTATATAATGCATAAGAAAGAGAGATGTGCCAGGAGAGATGACTCCCACAGGGAGATTTGGGTGGGTGTCCCTTTTCCTGGGGGAGCCAGCACAGCCACATTCAAGAAAAATGCAAAGTGAGTTTGTTTCTCAATAAAGCTGGAATTTTCCCTCTCCATAAATACTGTGCTGTTCAATTGCTGTGTCTATACTGATCTCCACAAGAAAACATCCCATTTTTTTTCAGTGGGATTCTACTGGCTGAGGCAAAAATAATTCCAGAAATCATTTATTTCTTCAGAAAGTGTGGGAGTACTTGTCCCTGCTGCTGTCAGTTCCCATCCATCCCTTTTATCAGGCAGTATCAACACACTCTCTTCCAGCAAGGACTGCTCAACAGCACACAATAAAATTGATTCATTACTCATTTTCTCCTTATTATCTTTCAATTGCTCCAGCTCTTGATACCACTTAAAGTGGACATTAGCTCTTTGTAACCAGTGTGTGAATGCTTTTTCTCCAAGCTTTCATCACATATATTTTCATTTAGTCTCTTTACACCATGTGTCTTTCTCATGAACTTCTTATAATGCCTTTATACACATTTGTTTATGCTCTGCCATGGTGAGGAGCGAGAACACAAATGGATTTCTTGGAAAAGCTGGCCCAGGTGCTCTGCAGGTGTAAATGAGAAGTATTTAGTGCTAGAAAGTGGTTTTATTTACAGGAGCTGGCTCCTGAGCTCTCCAGAATGAAAAAGGCCGAAATCACTAAGAATGAAACACAACTTTTGTGCTTGTCTTTGGCATGAAAGCAAAACTGATTAAACTCCAGGAAGAGCAAGACTTTCTGTGTATAATTAGCCTTGAAATGGAGATGGGAGCTGAGAGCTTTGTTTTGGGATAGCAGGAAGGATGATTTAAACCTCTCTCTGCTTTGGAAAGGATTACAGTGACAGTGAATATAATACAGTTTTGCAGACTCTGATTCGTACTCTGGAAGGAAAAATCTTCCAGTTTCCACATCATGCAGGGTTTAATTCAAAGAAGTTCAAAATAATGTAGCTTCAGTGGAGCAAACCTCATAGGTACCTGCAAAATTTTGTCATGCAAGTAGTTATCCTGTGGGGAATCTCTGTTCGCTACTGCAATCTGTGGAATCGGGGTTTCTTCTTGGCTTTGGGTTGGATTTGGGACCCTTCTCACCCAAAGGTCCAGACCAAGGTGTCTCACAGGCTGATTTGGGCCTGGAAACAAGTTTTCCTTTATTGAGACAGATCATAGTTAATACTCAAACGTGGAAGTTTGAAAGTCTCAAGCATAGATAAAATATTTGCTATTTACCCTGGAGGGAGATGAATTTCTTTTCCAGGTCCCTGCAGTGATTTCTCCCCCCAGTTACAAAGAGGATTAATACTTCAGCTGCACTTATCTCAATATCTCCTAGCTCAGACAGATGAATACAACCTTCAACATTTCATGGGATCAGATTCCTTTTTAATTAAAGCAGCTCTTTGTTTCACTGTGGCTCTAAAAGTCTTATTTATCATTAAATCCTTTAGAAGTCTCTTAGGAAAATAATTTCCTGCTCCCAGTTTTACTGAGCCTTTGGATCTCCTATCTCTTGTCACCTGTAACAAAGTGCTGTAGGAAGGAGCAGCGCTGTATTGCTTTCATGTTCTCCATCAGCTCTGATATGGATGGTTGTTATAAAGCTTCATACATAATATATGCCATGTCTTAAAGCAGCCCTGTAAACGACTGTACAGCTGTAAAGGTTTCTTAACTCAACCAGCCTCGAGCTACCAGCTGTAAAAAGGCAGTTAAGCAGATTAGCATTAAAACTACCTGGTGAGATGAAAAATGAGGAGGCAGAATGGCCTAACAAGGGATCCTTGGACTGTGACCAGTCACATGGGGAAGTCACCTTTCTGTGTCTCCAACCTGCAAGTGCTGGCACTAATCATTTTTGGGATGTTTCTCTGTAATTGTGTGGTTTTCCCCCACAAGGGACACCCCTCTGAGCGCACACTGGGAGGATTTTCCAAGCAGTCCAAAGGAAATGTTGACCCTCTCCTACTGGGTCTGAGTTTTCTCGGTTTCCTTTGAAAGTGCTGCCTTTGCTGTGCAAATGCCTTTGAATGACTTTGCATGCTGAGTTTTCTGCCTTTTTTCTATGGCAAATCTGGGGAAAAGCCTTTGGAGCCTGTTCTGTCAGGAAGTGTGGTCCTATTCCTGTCCAAAAAGCTTCTACTGGCCCCAGTTTTTGAAAAGCTGAGCTGAAAATCCAGTGCATTTTAAAACTTATCATGAGGAAAATCAAAGTCCTTTCCTACCTCCACACCTGTTGTTACCCAGCAGAGGAGGGGTGTGAATTCGGTGCCCTGTGCTGTCACATTGATCAGATCTGGATCAGTCCCCATGGACATTTCTCACTGCTCCCATCCTACCACTGGGCTGGGCACAAGTCATTGCCTAGGAACAGGGGAACATAAAAGTTACAGAATGGTTTGGGTTGGAAGTGACCTCAAAGACCATCTCATTCCAACCCCCTGCCATGGACAGGGATGCTTCCCCCTAGACCAGGTTGCTTACAGCCCTATCTAACCTGGCCTTGAACAATTCCAGGGATAGAACATGGAAATATCCCCAAAATACTGACATTTCCTCAGAAAAAAACCCCAACAATTCTGTCTTTCAGAATGCAGTCTTGGGTACATCTCTTGAGGCTTTCCAAATATGTGACAGAGGCACTGCACTGGCCAGTTTAAGAAGGCATTTTCACACAAACTTTCATCCCTGACTGCTTTTCAAACAGAAATCATTCTCCCTGGCCCTGTCTTGTTGGCATCTCTTCCAAAGTCCCCTTTCACCTTTGCCCCTATTTTCACTCTTTGTTTATGCTAAAAGCTAATGAGCTGTCTTTGTGCATCTTGGATAAATAGGATATTTCATAGACAGTAACATAATCAATTAATTGACTGCAATCATGATTTGTTTACCTAAACAGTACCTTAAATCCAGTGCTTGTCAGCAAACATTTCCTCTTGACGGGACTGTGCAACATCCTTTTGTTTGTAAGGAGGCAATTTAAAGGACATTGAGATTAGGACTAAGAAGATTCATCAGGGTAAAGCCTTCTCTCATTTTACATTATGAAATTGTAGGTGTGAGCAAGAAAGCAGCAGTTGTTTGTGCCAAGCAAACAAAAGTGTGTTTTTTCCTGTGTAAAGAGTTGTGTTCCTTTAGACAAAAACTTTTTTTCAGAGTACTAAAACCTATTATTTTCTCAACACCATGCCAAGAAGCTTTTACATTAATACCTCACATTTATAATCAGAGATGATCAAAGGAAGGAAGGAGAAGAATTTTTTAATTTTAAAATGTTTTAGCTATTGGAAGCACACCTTCACCCATGAAGATCCTGAAAATCCTATCCAGTGCTAGTGAAATGTTACCTGAATCCAGCCTGCTGGTGTTGTTTGCTGTAAGGGCAGAGCTCCAGCCTCCAGGACAGGTCTTGTCCATCCAGCTCATGGCTGACCTCTTCCCAAGGCCACTGGCCATGTCCACCTTGGTGTTTTCTGGGATTAATGAGGCATTTCTCTGTCCCCAGGAAAAGAGGTAATTTGCAGAACAAAAAGACTGAAAATACAGCCCATGAAGGTGGCACAGATGTGGCACATCCCTCCCTTGGGAACCTGGCAGAATCTCCTGAGGGTTGTTGCTGGGATAGTGTTGGAAAACCCCACAGGACTGAGGAAAGGAAACTCATCCTCAGTCACACTGTGTAAAAAGGGAATCCTTCAAGTGACCCCTGAAGGCACCCAGGTTTCATCTCACAGGGAATGACTTGGCTCAATCCAAAAGAAAACCTGGAAGACTATTAATACTTATGTGTTGGGGAAGGTGAAACAGGGAAACCTTATGAATGTGATGGTTTAACAAAAGATTCTGGAAATATGAAGGCTAGAATCAAAGTGGAAATGAAAGCCTGCTTTGAATCATAGGATACTGAGTACTGGTTAACCAAAGAACAATAGCTTAGCCAGCTAGAGGAGAATCCCTGTTGATAAAACAATGTCCTTCTGCTGATAAAGAATGCAAAGGTCAAGAAGCAAGGAAAGAACTTGTAAGGTTTTGTAGAATCTAAAATGCAACACTGTATGTTAATATAGGGAAGCGCATAGGCTGAATGTAAATTCTTTAGTGGGTGTGTCTCATGGTGATTGGTTACTAAGAATTAGAATATTCACGATAGAAAAAGATATATTGGATTGTAACAAGAACTTCGCTCTCTTTACTCTTTACTCTGACCTCATCGCTCTTTTCCCTTTCCCTCTTACCCCATTACCCCTCTCCCCCACTCCTAACTCTCAGCCCCCTCTCCCTGCTCCTACCCCTCTCGTCTTCCCTGCTCTCTCCCTCTGCCTTTTCCCTCTTTCTCTCTGCTCTCTTACTCCCTCCCTCCCTCATCCAACCTCACCTCCCCTGCTCTACCTGTTCTCTCTCCCCTCCCCCGGACCACGTGGACGCCAAGGCTGGTGGCGGACACGGGTCTCCCCTCCTTTTACCCTTATAATAAATTGCTTATACTTGAACAGCTTGACCCTGGAGAAGTCTCTCACCGCGAGCAAGAATTTATATACGCCAATACTTATGGTGTGTGACCCAAACAAGCTGGGAAAGTAGCTTTTTTCACATTATAGCTGAACCCACAGAAAAATAGGGCTGGCATGAATGTCAGAAGTTAGGAGATATCCGGAGATGCCCACTGGAAAAGACTCCTGTCCAGACTGTAAATCCTGGCCTCCAGCAGGGCCAGTTTATAAAATCAAAAGGGAATCTGCAATTAGGTTGAATTGTACAAAATCTCTGTCTCATTAAATGTCACCAGCTCTCACTGAGCACACCCCATGCCATGTTTTAGGGTTTCAGATCAGCTCCACCACACGAATCAGAGTGGCTGACTCAGATGACACAGTTGGTGCCTGAGGGCACGTTCTTCTCCTGGCACTGTGGGCTCTGTGTGAGGGTGGCTGAACACAGCCAGAATCCAGGGTTTTTTTCTCAGGATCCTTCCTGTAAGTGAATTATGAAAGAGTACAGCCTTTATTGTGCCCCCTGGGATGCAGAAAAACCCAAGTCACTTCTAACTGATGGGATACTCAGGAAAGGGTCCTGGGTTTGGGGGCAGAAGTTGTATCTCATTCCCTCAACAGGAATTTCTGGGCAGCCAGGATGGGTGCTGTAGATTTTCACCCTCTCTATGTGTGGCAGCAGCTACAATTTTTTCCAAGCTTGAATTTTTTGGGGGGTTTGGCTGCAAGTTTGTGACAGATGTAGGAGCTGAGTTTCTCTGCAGGATTTCAGAGAGGGTGTGAATTTCAAACAGAGCAGATGCTGCTCTAGGACCAAATCTTCCCGAGGCTCCTACAAGCCTGGGGGTGCCTGAAGGTAACCAGACATGTCCTGGGCAGGCTTATTGAAAGCCTAAAAGTGAGGAAAAGGGTGTCAATGTCATAATAAAAGTAAGGACTTTGAGTAACTAACTTGATCCTGGTGTCACATCAAAAGCTCTTTGAACCTTTTTAGTTTGTTAAAAATCTCCCTACATTTCTAAAACCTATTATTTGCAATAAGAAGTCCAAGAGAGATTCAAATTATTAAAATATTTTTATGGCTTTTAATTTGCCTAGATTTCAGTCTCCTATCTGTCCAGTGCTTCCTTTCTAAAGACAAAGTACAGGATACTTATAAGGTACAGAATATGGCATTTTTCAGCAGTGAATTCTTCAAGCAGTTTATAAAACCAGGGAATTATTCCTCTTTTCGTTTTAAGGATGGAGAAACTGAGGCACAGAGACTGCCACTTGTCAGAGGTCAGCCAGTCTAGGGTAAAACCATGGTCACCTGCAGGCAGGACATGAACCACCCCCCTGGGCATGGTCTGAAATGAGATCAGAAAATTCACTTCATGAAAAGAACCCTCTGTTTCCTTCTTTACTTATAAGCCCACAGCCATGTCTTGCTCAGCAGAGTTCTAGTAAGAAAAGTATTTATACACCTTCCCTCCTGATCCCTGCACTGAGATACTTAGTCCTGAGCTCATTATGACCTTAAATATGTTACCTATTACCTTTAATGGCATATTGTAGACTCCTCCACTCATATGCATCCTTATTAAATGTGCTTAGCAACCTGGCAATGAAGAAGTAGAAGTGTCAGCCTCTTCAAATTAAAATAAAAAATCAATTATGCTCTTAGGGGCAGATGGAGATTAAGCTGAATACAATGTACAGTTACTCTGTTGTGGAAGCTGGGGCCTTTATGTGCAATTAGTGGCATTTCCTTCTTAATCTTCCTCCTTAATACAGAAGGAGCCATTAAAAGAGCAAAAGCCATCCACAAGCCTTTTTCGTAGTCAGCTTCAGAGAGACACTCCTAAATGCATAATTTTCATCTTAGTACTGTAAAAAAAAAAAAAAATCCCTCAAAGTACTGATATGACCTTTTAATACTTTGCTGTGAATTTGGGGGTGGTGCTGAATGGGGGCTGGAAGGAGGGAGGAGAAGGTCAAGTGCAAATTGCAAGATTAGGTTTTGTTGCATGGCAAGATGTTTGCCAGAGAAATTTTGGGCACAAATTGTGTTGTGGAGTGGCTTTTGGGCTGCTGTGGGAATGTTCCAGGGCATTTCTGCCCACAGCTAACCAGCTCCTAAATCCTATTAGGTACCAAAACCATGGAAATGCCTGAGCTGGGTTTTGAGCCCACCACACAAGCAGGGCACTGAGAGAGCCAGACCAATTCAGTATTTTTCAGACTATGATATAGAATTCACTCCATGTGCAGCAAAGACGAGAAATGCAGATGTGATGCATAATTTACACTTTAATAAAACTTGAGCTCCTGGTCATCCTTGTCAGTCAGAGATTTCAGTCTTGTTTTGCCATTATGGATATTCCTGTATGAAGCAGGAGGGAAATGGAGAATTTACTTGTTTGACACCACAGAGCTTGGCAGAAACATCCCTGTTAAGTGAAAGCTGTAACCACAGTGATGCATCTGAGGTCTAAATCCATTTCCATTGTCACAGCCTTTCTCTGGGACTGCATATCTGTGTGTAAGAGCTCAGCTCCTCCTGCCTCAGTTTCCCCAGCCTACCTTCCCAACACTGGCTTGTAGAGGCTAAACACTGGGAGGAGTTTTTCCTACCAAGGCAAAGCCTGTAAATACTTGAAATAAAGAAAGAAGCTGTTAGTAAATGGTAGAAATGAGCAAGTTTTTGATGTGAGAGTGGATCTCTCCTGTAGTGCTGGCACGATCAATAAGGCTCATAGCTGTGAGACTCAGTATTGAACCTCAGCACTGTGATTTATTGGGTATAACATGTGCTTCCTTTTCATTTACTGCTAAGGTGGGAGAGCTATTGTTTAGCACAGAGACTACACTTTCTTGGCATTCCTGAGCTGCAAGCATGAGGTGCTGGCTCAGATTTTGCAGTTAATATTAAAGCCAGTTATTGCCCCTCTGCTGAATAGCCACAACCCCTACGCAGTGATTTCTAAATCAACAGGCAATAAAAGTAAATAAAATTGGGTAAAGAAAGTGCTTTGGGCTATAGAGTTGGTGTGTGGGTCTCCACATGGGGTTTGTGTCTGGGGCAGGGTGTGCAGGGCAGCTGCAGGAGGCTGTGGGGGTGCCTGGCCCTGAGACCTCCCATCTGAGAGGTGGCAACCCCTTTTTCCTGGTATTCCTTGAATTCCTGCAGGAGAAGGGCTACACCAAGGGACCTTTTACCTCTCCAGGGGGTGTTTTGCCTCTGCAATCACTTCACAGAGGGCTGGTGCTGCCAAGAGGTGCAGAGCCTGTGAGACATAACCCAATGAATATTTTATTAATCCCAAGCCAGCAATTTCTTTGCTGTTCACAGCATTCAAGAAGCAGGACTTTTACTGTGAAGCATAAAGAGGGAGTTTAAATTTTGGATTAACTTCACTTATGCTAATCTCTTCTTTAGATCATGCCTTAAACACCTGCCTTCAAAGCTCCGATACGTTGGGAAAAAAAAAAAAAGATATAAGAGAAATTCAGGCTAAATATGATCTCCAGGAGATGGCACTGTGAAACAAGTCTTTCAGCATCCTAATGCCACCTCCCAGGGACCAACTTCTCTCTGAGTCAGGGCTGATGGATAAAAAGAAGACAAAGGTAGAAGTGAAAGCCCTGGCCTGGGGGCTGTCATGAAATAAGGGCCTGATGGTGTCTTTACCTCCTGTAAAGATTGTGATAAAACTTGGAAGCTGAAGGCCACAGTTTGCTGTGAGGAGAGGGAAAATGCAGAGAAGCTTCGCTGTGAACGCAGGAGCAGTCCCAGGAGAGGAGTATGACAGAGGAGCTAATAGGAGCTGGCCCCAGGTGATGTCCTGTGCCTGCTATGACACCAAGCTCCTGTTAAGACACCCTCCATCCTTTAGCTCACTCAGGCTGGACACTGCTAACCAGCCCAGATAATTCCCCAGTGTCAGCTGCACAGCTCTGCCCCTTTTCCAGCTCAGGGCAGCTTGGTGTCAGCATCCCAAAAGCAGGCAAATACCTCAAAAACTGGCGATAATCACATTCTTTGGGTTAAAATGGCTGGCTACCATCAAGGAACTTCTGCCCAGGCTCATAGTGTTTACCACAGATGAAGCTCCAGAGCCTGAGCGTTGGTTGCCATTTTATCTGTAGAAAAGTTGGCTCAGGTCCCCACCTTTGCTAATGCCATTTACTCATTTATGAACACAAATGTCATCTCAGCACCATGTTAAGCTTGTGGGATGCTTTGAGTCCTTCAGGCACCTGCTTAAATTTGGGCCAGAAATGGATAACCAAATACACAACCACCTACAAATCCCACAAGGTGCCCCAGAGCATTTATTTCCCAAGCCAGGAGAAAAAAGTTAGGACTTCTAACGCCGTAACATCTCTGTTGGTGTGTGTGCTTGTGCCTCCTTGTGTAGGGGATCTTTTTACATCTCCATCTATCCTCCAAAAACATGAACTTGCTGAAGGCAACAGAAATCTTATCTTAGAAATCTTATCCTGCGCATCAGGAACTGCTAACATCTGATCTAAATTAATGGGATTGTCTGAATTTCACTGGGTTGGACAGTTTTCTTGTGTCCAGCTATGGAAAATTTGGAATGCGAACAGTTATATCCTTTAGGAGTGATCATCAGAGGCAACAGCAGATGGATGTTCATTACAACTTGAGTACTTGGTATTCAGGTAAATCTTTTTTATCAGTGCTACTTGCATAAAAGTGCTTTAGTTAAAAACAATGACAAAATTCAGTGAAACTTCTGTTCCCAACTTGAAATACAAGATCAGGTGCCATGGTAGCCACCAAATGTAGCACTAAGGAGGATGGACAGCAGTGAAATTAATGGAGTTGCTTTAGATCAGTGGAAGATACTGAGTGTCACTGAGTCTGAAACTGGAGCTGATCTCAGTGTGGGTTTCTGCCAAGGCTTAAATTCATTCTACATCTTGGGATACTATACTGGCTCAATTCAGTATTTCTCAAAGCGCTTTCCTGTTTCCCCAATGATGCTCTCAAAGGTAGTATTAAAATCTCTCAGCAATTACTGCAGTTCATGTCCACTAAACCAATTTGTATTCTCAGCAATGAGCAAGATGCAAAGTCTTTGCTGCCAACAGGAGCTGTTAGAGTAATCTCCAGCTCAGACCTGATATAAATCTACACCTTTTCATTCATATCTGTGAGCTTTGTTGTAGCAGCCACTTAGAAAAGTTCCAAAGGAATTTTGTTCCTCAGCTTTAATTGCTTTTTTTTTTTCCAAACCACCTCTTTGGACATCATCTACAGACCTAATTTAGATCACAAACTCTTAGAAGGCTTTCTTCCACATTTCTCCATACAGGGCCAATTAAACCTCATCAGTGCTTCAGAAATAGTCTCTAAATAAAACTAAGAGAGGCCAGGACAGAGAAAATCAATGTGAAGAGGAAAGAAGAAGCTCTAGAGAAGACAGTGGAACCAAAACTTCTGAGAAGACCTCTTAAGCTGAATGGAAATAAAGCACAAAGGCATCTGGTGTTAAAGGAAAAGAGAGGGAGAAACACCTGAAGTGCTGTGAGAGCCACTGTGGCCGTGTCTGTCCCTAAATTGGATGATGCCACCAGCTTTAGATGAAGAGAGGCTGCAGCCAGAGGAATCTCAGTGTAACCTAAGTCAGAGCAGATTAAAAGAAGCGAGAACACAGATACGGCATTTGCAGGGCACCTTCCTTTCAAAAGTATGTTGAAAATTTGAAATGTCACCATGCTGAAAATGTCACCCACTTCCACAATCATCTGGATAAACAGGACTTCAATGCTGCCCTGACATCTAGCTGGGTTTTTGGTCTTATTTTGAAGATCTGATGGTGTTCCCTTGCTGTTTTGAAATCCCATCCAGTCCAAAGCCTGAAAATAGAAACTGCTTGATCTGTATGTTTTCCAGGAAATCTGTTGGAACAGGAGAGGCTGAGCCCATGCCTGTGGCCTCTCAGAGTGTGAATGAAGAGCATGGATTGTGGCAAAGAAACACCGTCTGCAATATTTGCTCTTTTTCTTCCAGTCTTTACTATCCTCTCAAATGTATTCCAGAATCAAAATATTTCTTCATCTTTATTCCACTCCTCACTTGTCTTCTTGCACAAAATCCATGAGAGGCTGGTGGAAGAGAAAGGGATTGGAGAGAGTGGAAGAGAGAAGGATTTGGGAGGTTCAGTGATGAATCCCCAGCAAGAGCCAGTGAAAAGGGTGCTGGTGCTTGTAATGGGGCAGAGAAGAGCTGGGGTCACCTGTGGGAAATCAGCACTTCCCCAGCTGTGAGATCACCCTCGCTGCTCCTGCGAGAAGCAACGCTCACAAAATCAACCTGGAAACTTCAAACCTCGGCTTGGGAATGACCAGAGAAAGGAAAGTGAAGACAGCACTATTGTCTGAGCACCAGGGGTGACATAAATTTGGCACCCCGGGTGTGGGGATGGACACAGCAGCATTTGAGGTTAATTCCAAAAGAAATTTGTGGAAAGGACAAAGCCCTCGTTGCTGCCTCAAAACCGGGGTGTCCCTTCCCTCTGCTCTCCTCCGGACCTGTTGAATGCGTGTGCCCTTCCACAACCGCCCTCTCGGAGGATGCTCCAAAAGCATCCATTTGAATCCCCAACCCTACCAATCGTGCCTGCAGGGAGACGGGAGCTGGGCTTCCAAAAATCCCCAGCAAAGATGCTTTACGCAGTCCCTAAGCAGGGCTGCAAGGGGGGGGCGAAAATCCTGCAAAATTCACCCCCAGCCCAGGGGAAGCTGTGGGATCCGCGGTCGGAGCATCCCGAGAAACCCCGGCTGCAGAGTGCGGGTTTATCCCCATCCCTCCCAGCCCAGGGGACTTTTCTGACCCCCCCTACAAGAGCAGGACCAGGCGGGCGGGGGGCATGGGCAGTGGTGTCTGGCGTGATTTTCCAGCCCTGCAGCGGGGCTGTTTTCTCGAGAGGAGGGAAGGGAATATCTATGCAATCTGAAAAATCCCGCAGTGTGGCTGTACGTGCAAACACCCCCGCACCAGCACAGCCGCGCACACCGGCGTGCAGCGCGATTCCGCTGAATGCCCGGCACTCGCCAAAGAAAGGGAAAACCATCAAATAACCCCAAAGAAAAAAACCCTATCCAATAACCTGAGGAGCAAAGGAGGGAAAGTTCTGCGTGTCCCTGCGCGCCGGGAGGGCGGAGGGTGGCCACCAGTTGATTTTACACCCTGCCTTTACCTTCGCCGGCTTTTCTTGATATATTTTATTTATTTCCTGCCACAGGGAATAAACAGGTAATGCCGGAGCCCGACGAAGCGAAGGGAACGGGAGGGCTGAGGGACGCGCCGCATTTTTTTGTTTTCCCTCTTTTCCCCATCTCCCTTCCTGGAAGTTTCTTGGCGACACGAAATGAGGAGGAAAAGCGAAATAAAAGGTTGCGGGGAGCGGTGGGGAGGGCAAGCCGGGAGGCAGCGCTCCGCTGTTGAAGGCTGGGTATTTGATGGCATTTAACGCGCCGGCCCGGGCTGCCGCTGCGCGCTGCCCCGCGGAGCGCGGCCGAACCGCGGCATCACTTCCACGCCTGCATCCATCCCTGCCCTCGCCCGCTGAGCCCAAAGCCCCGGCGGAGGCGCGGCTCAAGGCGCGGAGGCACCGCGGGCGCGCAGCCGGGGCGGTGTGGGTTGCGATGCGCGCGTGATTATTTTTACGGATTTTGGTGGTTTTGTTTTTTTTTTAAAATCCTTTTTCTCCTAACCGCTGAAAAAGGTCACCCAAGGGGTTGGTTGCTAAATATTACCAAAAAAAAAAAAAAGCAAAAAAAAAAAAAAAAAAGCAAGAAAGAAAGAAAAAAAAAACCCTAAAAAGAGCGGGCAGGCATGCGCACTGCGCGGATGCCATATTGGAATGAGCCTGCCGCGGGTGCGGGCGCAGGCACGGCTGGGCTCCGCTCCGCGCAGCACCGCGCACCGCTCCGCGGGGGGAAAAAAGGGGGAAAACACCCCGAAATAAACCAAACTCGCACAGGTAAGGCACCGCGCCCCACAGCCACCCCTCCCAAGCCCTCCCGGCTGGCATTTCCCTTTACTTTATTTATCGGGTTTGGCAGCGCTTGGGTGGAGAGAGTCGCTTTCCCCTTTCCGAGATGTGTTAAAAAAAAAAAAATCCAATTAATTAATTGATTGATTGATTTTTAAAATAGCCGGAGGGATGGGTGTGGATATTTTTCCTTCCCCCGTTTTCAGAGGGTGAGCCCGCGGTGGAGTTGCTGGAAGTGCTGGCGTGCCGGGGCTGAGCCCCCGGCCGGGACCGGCGCTCGGAGCGCGGCTGCCGCTGCCCGGCTGCGCCCCTCGGCCCGGGAGGCTCCGCGCTGCCGCTCGGCTGCATCGCGGGGCTAGCTTTTTACCTCCACAGATCGCATTTTAGATGCTCCCATCTCCATCCCCCCCCCTTCCCCCCCTTTCCCTATTTTTTTGCTTCTTCTCCTTTTTCTTTTTTTTAATTTTATTTCTTCTTTCTATTATTCCTTTTGCCCGTCTCTTCTTTTCTTTTTTTTTATTTTTTTTTTTTTAAGTTATACCTGTCGTTTTTCTGCTTTCCTGCAAAATGCTCGTGCGACCTCCTTTTAGATTTACCAGGCTGATGCACATCTCTCGCAAAGAGTTATTTTGGGTGTGCGGGTGGGCTTCTTCTGAATCTGCGGGGGAAAAGGAGGGAGGGGGGAAAAAAGCTGCTGCAGGAGGCGAGAGGGAAAGGGGAGAAAAAAAGAAAAGAAAAGAGAAGAAAGCAATCAGCTGTGCCAAAATGTGCAGCCCTGATCTAGACATATTTTCCCGTAGCGCTCCCGAACTGCGGTAAATGAATATTTATAAAGCTTGTTCAACATGGCGGGTTAAGGTGCCTTCAAAAAACTGCAAATAAACATTTTAAGAGGAGAAGAAGAGGGAAGGCGGGGTGCCACGCGTTTGCTTCAACTCTCTTTTGTTGCTCGGAGAGGTGCGCTGGTGAATTCGGTGCGGAGGGATGAGGATGGGATCCCAAATCCGGGTCCTCCCCCCGCAGGACCCGGCGGTGGGAAAAGTATCGGGGCATTTGTGTGTGCTGGGAAGGGACGTGTGGAGTTGGAACCGCGGCCGATTTGCCTTTGAATGCCAAAATCGCAGGCGTGCCATGTGAAAAAAAAAAATAATAAAATGCGCCGGGAGACTGAGCGCTGATTTATTTTGCATTAGCAGTAGACGTGTCGTGGGATGAGATGTCCTGTTAGAGCTGTCAAACCTTCCTGGGCGCAGTCAGCTGTGGATGTCTGGGGTGGGGTTTTTTTTTGGCTTTTTGCATGTTTTTGTTTAGCAAAAACACTGTGGAATCGCTCCACACGGAAATTCGGGCGGCAGACAAGTGACTCGGGCAGTGCGAGCGGCGTCTCTTTTGCAGAGAGACCCTAAAAACCTCCCGGTGACGGAGGCGAATCGCAGCTTTTGCAGAGCAGGAGTTTGCAGAGAGTTCTCCGGGAGTTGTTTGTGCCCTTCCCGGCTGCCTTTTCCAAATGTATTTTCCAGGGGAGCGGAGGAGTGAGGCTGCCCCAGAGGCAGTGGAAACTCCCCCGGTGCTGCAGTTCTGGGGTTGTTTCGCCGTGGTTGTAAGGTGTAAACTTTGGGGTCTGTGTTTGGAGCTGTGGGAGGCGATGGGATGCTCCAGCATCGCAGGCTGTCAGTGCCTGGGTGTGGATGGAGGAGCCGGGGAGAATCCAGGAGTGGCTGAAGAGCTGATCTGCTGCTCGTTTCCCTCTTGGAGATGCTCCCCAGAGCCTGGCTGTGATTTTATTTAGCAGGAGCAGTTGGAGATGCTGTTTGCACACCTTGTCATGTGGGGTGAGGTTTCCCTTTCCAAAAGGGCTCTGATCCATCAATCCACCCATTTCCCCCTCCTTTCTCCAGCCCTGCCAGGACCAAGCTGGCTCAGGGATCCAGCAAACTCACATCACAGGCTATGGTGGTGGGGAGGGGGGCAGAGGAGAAAATGGGGGCAAAATTGTGATTTTTTTTTTTTTTTTTTCCAAAATAGCAGAAAATGGCATTAATTACAAGCAGAGAGTCTTGGAAGGCAGTTATCAAACTGTGGTGGGATTTGGGTGGCAAAATCCAAGAGCTGCCAGTGGACTTTTCTTTGGGGTGGGAAGGGATGAAGCGGTTGCAGAAAGGGAAGGTATCTTCCCTCTCCACCCCCCGTACATGTCCTCATCTCCAACTTCGTTGTCCCTTGGACAGGACAGTTTCTAAAATCAGTTTGTGCCCCTGGTGCTCTGGGGAAGAAAGTGTGGTAGCAGAGTGGTGACCTTGTGTCTTGAGCAGAGAAGCAGCTTTGGAAAGCTGAACATGGGTCAAACCTTCTCCAAGGCATTTCTTCCTGCTGTAGCAGAGAAGAGTGCTGGCCAGGATTTAGTGCAATTTGTTTTCCCTCTCTAGAAGCCTTTAGGTGAAAACAAATTTGATTTCTTTTGCTGCTGGCAAAGTAAGGGCAGGTGATGTAGGTTCATTCTCTGGGGTTGAGACTGTTGCCTGGGTGAGCAGGGATGCAAGTGGCTTTTTTCCTCTTTTTTTTTTTTTTTTTCCTTCTCTCCAACAGATTATTTATGAAAGGGAAGAAAATATCCTCACAAGTCTAATAACTTCAGTGCTTATAAAGGATTAGGTCCTAATAACTCCTGCGATAAGATGGAGGCTCGGTGTAATCTGTTACTAAGTGAAAAGTCTAAAAGCCATTTAAATAAATACAGCAAAGAGCTATCGAGAGATTGGTACCTTGTACACAGCCAGGAAATACCTTTTTAATGATTTTTAAGGCTTGCACAGGGTAGTGGGACAGTAAATGCATCATAAGCAAGACAGTGTAATTTCAGTTCTATATTGAGAAAACATTTGCAAATATTCAACAGATGTTACATGTGGCAGAGGTGGAGAGTGTTTTGCACAGATGTAAGAACATCTGTAGAAGACAGTATACAGTTATATAGCTGTGATTATGAGAGATAATTGACTAGCTGGACAGACAGTTGATGTTTTAATGAAGCATTTATTAAAACTTTATGGAAGTGTTACTAGAAATAGGGTAAACACCAGCCCTGCCGACGCTTTAGGCTGGGGGTGCTTTTCCCCCTCTCCTGGCTTGTGCTGTGCTGAGCTGGTGTATTTTGTGTCACTGTTTCTGGCCTTTGACAGCCATGGGATGCTGGTCTGAGATGAGTGAGGGGATGTGATGTTGGCCTTGCTGAAGGACAGGACATCCCTGGGGGACAGGTGGAGAAGGTGCCACCTTGTTTCTCCAACAGATATTGGGCAGAAATTCTTGGCTGTGAGGGTGGTGAGCCCTGACACAGGTTACCCAGAGAAGCTGTGGCTGCCCATGGATCCCTAGAAGTGCCCGAGGCCAGGTTGGATGTGACACCTGGGATATTGGAAGGTGTCCCTGTCCCTGGCAGGGGCTTGGAATGAGATGGTCTTTAAGGTCCTTTCCAGCCCAAACCATTCTGTGTTTCTGTGAGTCTTGAAGGGCATTTCACTGGTTAAATTCATTTTGGTGTGGGGTAAGCAGAGGCATGGAGAGCATCTGGGGAGGTTTTCAAGGATGGTGATGGTTGAAGGAGGTGGCTTGTTCCTGAGTGTCTCCAAGCGATAAAGGAGTTGTGAAAAACTCAAAAACTTGTAACAGATGAAACTTGAAGCAAAGGAGCCAGAGGTGTGTTCATGAGGGTTCACAGAAAAAAAATTCATGTGATGACCACAGGTTCCATGTTTTGGATGACCTGAGGTGTCAGAAGTATTTTAATACTATCAATATTGTTGCAGTCTATCAGCTGGTGCAGCAGGGTCCTCAGTGCTGAAAATGAAATGCTGTTGATAATAGTGATGCCACCTGCAAGTATGAGTTTGTTCTGTCATTGTAACATCTGGTCTCTAGAAGCAGGGTGGTTTTTTAGGATTAGAGTAGCTGACGGTGCCTTGTCAATATTTAAAATTCATCATTTGGAACTGTTGATCTTTGCATGACAGACCCTGATGAAACCTGTCAGATCCATCCTGTGGGGTTTTTTGCCAGAAGATTTCTTTTTCCTTTATTTTCTGTCTTGGGGTATGACTCCTAAAGTGGTTAAAAATGTTTGAGTTGCAAAATAAGAAAATACAGAAATAATAGTGAAGACTTCTCCACTGACATTTAAAAAACTCCTGAAAAAGTTTATTTTGAGATTGGCCTTTTATAAGACCTCAACAAAGCATTCTTGTGAAGGCTGATTTGGAAAATATGTTCACAGTTACTCCCATTTTTATGAATCAGAAGTGTTGATCTAAAATAAAATGGCAATAAAAAGGAAGGAAAAAAAGCCCCAAACCAAGCATTTCTTGACAGCTGACCCAGAGATCAATTCTGAGTACGTGTGAGGCTTAAAAAAAGTATGTGCAGAATCCTTGCTATTTTTACTCCCAATTCCTGCTTCAATGACTAATACTCTTAGCATCAGTGGGTGGCTTGTGCAAAGGAGACATCTTTTCTGGGGTAAAGTTCTGAGACCCAATTTGAATATCAGTTAATTAGAAAGTCTGGCATTTATTTGCTTGGCAAGGAAGTGGAATTCCCTTCTAAAATCCAGCAGGTGACGTTATGCCTGCTCCTGATGTGTAGGAGATCAGACAGGACAACCACAGGCTGAGGATGCTTAAAGTCTAAAGGGTCGTAAGTCTCTCGTGGAGACTTTTGGGTAGAAAGCCATAGCTCTCCTAGGTGCATCAAAAATACATCTTTAAAGAAAGTTCAGGAGAAAGCAAAAATTAACTGATTCTTGGAAGGTGTTTTGAGTGTAGGAGCTCAGTGCAAGTTTAAGATCAGGCTCCAAGAAGCTTTGTTGGGATGGTGGTGAGGCATTAAACCTGGATGTTTTGCAGCAGTTCTCATGTTCATGTGAAAGGGAATCCGATTTGTTTTACCTTGGAGAAATTAGGTGGAATTAGCCCCGTTAATGTGACTTGTAGGACTCTACAAGTTAAAATGTCTTGTGCAGTTTGGTTCTGGATAGACTTTGGCAGGGCTCTGCTGGCTGCCCTCACATGTGCTTGGCAAAGGGAAGGGTCCTCCTCTTCCTGCTGTTTAGTTGTGAGGTGTCTGGAGATGGTTGTGAGGATCTTTCTTTAATTTTTCTTTTTTTGGCAGATCCTGCCAGTCAGTGAAGCTGCTTCTGGATGTAAAGCACTGACGGGGATGTTAAATGTGTGTAAGACTAAGCCCAAGTGCTGATCAGCTGTGCTGTTTAAATGAACCAAACAGTGCCAAGATCTAAAATATCATTTTTTTTTCCTAAAAACTGTTGGAATCAAATGGCAGATGTTTCCTGGATTCTGGTTTGCATCTTGTATTTCTCTTTTTTCTGTTTTTTTGAAAACGGCTCTGACTGCTGCAAAGACATAGAAGGCTGAACTGATTGCCCTGGACAATGGGAGTTTGGTTGATGAGGGATTTCTGAATTGGGCTCTAAATTAAGTCCGTGAAAACAGTGTTTTGTGTTTCCTGCTGGGTGACTTCTGTCACTGGGCTGATTGGTCCCACTCAGGGGGTCTGACTGATTAATTTGGTCCATGTGGCTGGTGTGTTTTGAGGTGATAAGCATCACATACGGGGTTGGACCTCGGTGATCTTTAAGGTCCTTTGCAGCCCACACCCCTCTGTTCTGTAATTTTGCCTAACAGGATGTGGTGTCTCAGGATGATAAAGCAGCTCCGTGTCTTCAAGTTACCCATCTCAAAGGCTTCCTGGTTTCAGCTCCATTTCAATCACAGAGGTGGGAGAAGACAGAGTGTTGCACATGGTTTTTGCTGTGCTTCTTCCATGCAGTTCTCTTTCCTGTTATAAAGGGCATCAAGGACATTGTCCCAATCTTCTTGATGGCCCTGATTCAGCTGAGAGCTTTAGAAGATGTTCAAATTTAAATATGCCATATTTCCAAGTAGTCGGTGTATGTTGGGTGCTTAGCATGGTTAGGAATGCTTCACCAAAGTAGGGGGCACCATTTGGACATTGCCTGTTGAGTCATGAAGAAGGTGACAGACACCTGTTGGGTGACAGAACAGCTGGAGACAAGAAAGGTTAGTATGTGGTGACCTCCCTCTCCTTGGGACACGTGCTTTGTGGGGTGCTGAAGGTGGGGATGTGCAGGGTTCACAGGGGCAACGGTGGGAGTACAGGTGGGGCAGCAATGCCTTCTTGCCCCTGCTTATAAAATGTTCAAGTCACTCAGTAGAAGGAAAGTGGAATGAAAAAGTGCTTTAATTTTTGAAGTTTGATCTAGTCCTTGGAGAAGTTCGTGGCAGGTTTTGGCTTGAAGTCCATCTCTAGGTCCTTAGGTTTTATTTACACACAGTACCGCTAAGAGGGTGATGTGTATCCAAGCCTGGGTGTCTGCCTGTCATCTCTCCCTCTTTTTTTTCTTAATACTGCAGGGCTCTTTACTGTAAACAAGTTAAGAGTCTCTAATTAGGTTTATTTTACTTTCTGTTATCTTATCTTACCACTGTTTATCTCTGTGTGTTTCCCGGACTCCGGAGCGTGCCAGGTAGGGAGGGGGAGAAAATTGCTTTGTGGAACATGTTTGTCTCTGCTGGCATCAAAAGTGTGAAGCTTTTGGCAGCAGTGCAAGAAGAGAAGAGAGCAAGGATGGGCTGAGTTACAGGGGCTGCCACCACGTTGCACAATCCCTTCTCCACCATGTGTCTTCAGAGAAGTTTGGTTCCTGTCCTTCTCTGGCTTTGGGATAGACAATCCAGACCATCCCTGCTCTGCCCTTACCCCAGGGCAGGATTAACTCTACCAAGATCAGTTTCTGGACAGGTTAGCATCCTAACTCCTCCAAAAAGCAGAGCTCTGTGCCTCTGCTGCAGTGTATCCTGCTTCTTCACCAGATTCATTATTAGTAGATTTCTTCTCCTGCCCAAATCATGTCCTCTCCCTGCAGTTTAAACCAAGCTGCCTTCTTCAGTCCACCATGAACATGGAAAACAGATTATATTCTTTCCCCATTCAGCTGTTTTTTATGTATTTGAATATTGTGAACATTCCTGGTTCTCCAGAGTACATGGGATTTGTCTGTTCCACCCCAGAGTACAACACAGAGCTGTTCAAAGCTGTAAATTTCCCTTATTAAAATCCTGTGGGGTCTTCAATATGAAAGAGAAATTGTCAGTTGATATAAGTGAAAACATTTGGCGAGTGAAGCTCTCAAATAAATAATAAAAAACTCTCACAGGAATTTGGAAGAAAATGTCCTTAAAAGGTTTCCAACTGGTACTTTGTCTGAGAGGAGAGACGGGCCCTTTTCCTAGGAGGTGAAACTGTTACTTGATGTGTTCAATAGCCCTTTTGAATGAGCTTCCACTGCATTGTGCAGATGTTCAGGGATGTAAATACTGTGGCAGGCTGCCACTAGCAGTGCATCCTGGATCATGTCCCACAGGGATGAGATCCCCTTCTTCCTGCTCCACAACAGGACCAGTACCACATGGCCATCTGAGCATCTCCCTTCACCTGGTCCAGTGGAAGTTGTCCCTGCCCATGGCAGCAGGGTTGGAACCAGGTGATCTTTATGGCCTCTTCCAATCCAAGCCATTCTGTGACTGATTCAGCTTGTCTGCTGGGAAATTTGGATGTTTAAAACATTTGCAGGTGCTGTACAAGAGCAGGAACCCCCTGAAGGTTGTTCATCTCATATGAATTTCAGGTGTTTGATTTGAACCACTTAAGTCAGTCATCTTTTGGATGTGATTTTCCTTGCCTTGGTTTAGGCTGGATATTTGGAAAAGGTTCTTCCCCCAGAGGGTGGCTGTGCACTGGAACAGGCTCCCCAGGGAATTGGTCACAGTACCAAGCCTGACAGAGACCATGAAGTGTTTGGATAGCACTCTCAGGCACGTGGTGGGATTGTTTGGGTTATGTTGTGTAGGGCCAGGAGCTGGACTTTGATGATTCTGGTGGGTCCTGTCCAACTCAGGTCATTCTGTGATTCTCTGACCCTGCAGCCCTGCTGCTTCTCTCAAGTGTCACCATGATGAGAGGTGGGACCATCTCCAGTCAATGTCTGGTGCTGCATTTTGGAGGGGCCAAAATCAATCCCAGATCACTGGGAAAGCAGTGGAATTTATTTCCCCACCATTCAGGACTCAGCATTACATCAGCACACCTGGTTCACTATTCAGGCAAGAGGCTTCCAGGATGCAGAATCTTTTTTATCTTCCTTGTGTCAATCCCGGTTAACCAAGCGTGCATTCCAGGGAGAAAGTAAGTTTTTAAGGAGCAGCTTTAAGGAAGAGCCCTAGGGGTGCTGGATTTGTGTGTGGGTAAGGCACCTCTCCCTACAGAGAATTACTCCAAAGGAAGAAAAACCAGGATGGAGCTGACGGGAGATGAGAAATGTAAAATGGTGTGAGGAAGCCAGTGCTGTGCTTGTACAAAGAGCCAATATTGATACAGATGACAAGGCAGCATGGTGGAGATAAAGGCAGGGCTGAGACTGACAGCCGTGGGAAGAAGGAAATAAAAGAGATTCTTTATTATATTGCCTGGCTTTTCCTGCCTGTGAGTTAAGAGCCTGGATCTGAATTAAATACCAAGGGAATGGGAGCTGCGTGGGGGGAAGAATCGGATCAGTCTGAGCCACCACTGTGCAGAAACAATGAGCAAGGGATCTGAAACCAGGGAATTTCCCCCCTCCCTGCTCTTTCAGATGCATTTCATAGAATTTTCCTTTGTGCTCCTGCCTGGTGTAATGTCACCTTGAGCCTCTTTTGGTGCTGTTTCCCATCAACTTGTTCCCAGGCTGGCAGTGTGGCTAGTGGTCCTTGATTTGGTTTCCAGTGGATTTCACACTGGCAGAGGAATTGGAGTACAGTGGTGTGTGCTGCTTGTGTAATGTTGATGATTCCAGGCCAGCCAGTGTGCTACTGTTAACAGTATGGCTGGGGACTCTGTTTGAAGTGTTAATTAGCAGCAATTAATAAGAAGCGAAAAATTAATACCCTGTGTCAGCTTTCTTTGCTAGTTAGTTATATCAACACTAAAGCTCAGAGCTATTTTGAAGCTGGTGTTTGCATAAGAGTTTGGTCTTCTTGTCACATGGTGTTGGGAAAATACTGAAGTGCTCTCCTACCATAACTGGTAAACTTGTAATTCCCAAAATAATCCAGGTAATGTCTTCTAATAGATCAAATTTCCTTGGGATGTGGATGCTCTCGACATGATATTTCAAAACCAGCAAGTTGTCCATAGCTTAAGCAAAAAACACATTAAAATAGAGTTTAAAAACCCAAAACGGTTGATGTTGCTGAATATGCCTGAGAGATTCTGTATTTCCCCCTTTTAATTGAAGTGAGCTCAAACCCAGTCCCAGATAGGTCCCAGTTGTGTTACAGACACCTTGGGCAGGTTCCTGCTGATTTTGTCCATCCATTTTCTGTTGCTGATCGGAAATTCCATGATCCAAGGTTTGAGTCCCACTCGTGGCAGATTTGAGGCTTGGCTGTGTAAAAAAAAAAAAGCAAAAGAGCAAATACTCTTGTTGTCTGGGCACCTTCAGCTTTTTATCAGCTCATAACTTTATTTTATCAGCATCATAGAGGCATCACAAGATTTAACTACAATACCAAGCAGATTATGTTTCTTCTTAGTATCTATATTGTTACCCCTGCGCTCTCTTTAAGATGATGGATTTGTTGTGTTTAAATTGATCTCTCTGTTTCTCTCTATTCTTTAAATTTTTTATGGTAGACCCAGGTTATCTTCCATCCTTGTCTGGTCCCTGGCAAAAATTAAAACAACCACATCCACCCAATGTTTAGCTTCAGCTGGCATCTCCCCTCCTCTCACATTTAACAAGCCTGATGTAAAGTCCTGATACTTAGCTAATTTATTATTAATGATATTTATGGAAGTGTTGTCTACCAAAGGAGAAGTGGGTTTTTTTGACTTTCAGTAAACTGATTGCTTCTAGTTTCATGGTTAATTGAAACTTAATATACACTGGGGATGAGTGATGTGTATGTTCTGAGGTTAGCTGCACTCAGAATACTCAGAGTCTATAATACACTTAATTCATTAGTGAGTTCCATGTCAACAAAGAATAAAGATGAAGTGCTGTAGTGGCAGTGGGAGAAGGGTCATATCTGTGGAGTACTTAAATTCTACTGAGCACTTTATGAAGAGACCAGTGATCATATTGCTCTGAGCTGGTTTATGATCTTCATTTTTAAAAATACTTCTTTTTTTCTTTCATTAGCAGATTCCTTTGGGGTGGGGAGCTAAAATTTCTAACTTTACCTGAAGAGCTTTAAGTGGGGGTTGAATCACCTGCATTTGTAATTTGCTTCCACCAGTGATTTTTTTGTGAAACACCCGTGTATTTTTGCAGGTTTGCAGCTGTGATTGCTCCGGCAGACAGTCCTACCATGGTCTAGCTAATGGATATCAGACACTTGACATGCTCCTCATCTTTTTCAGTTCTAATATAGCTGCTCACACACGTCCATTTCTTCTTTTAAATTGCCATGGGAGCGGCCTTAAAAACTGGGAGTGAGAAACCCACGGCAGAACACTCTCCTCCTTTCTGTTTTATAACCATCATATCTAGTCTTCTAGAATATGCCTCCAGAGTAGTAAAAGTTGAAAAAATCCCATATATTTTTACAATCTTATTACATCCTGCTTTGCTTGGCCTCTGGCAGTAAACTTCTTTCCTACTTTTAGTCACACATTTTGCAGAGCATTTGGCAGTGGTGCTGCCAGCACAGTCCTGTCTGTCATGCAAGATTTGGAGGCTCCTCTAATAAGCAGGACCAGTCCTCTCCATCAGATATTCTGGACACACACCTTCCCTACTGCCTGTCTTTGCTTTATCATATCTTTTGTGAATAGCTGCTTCCCTCTGTGCCCATAACCCCAGCTCTTGGTTTCTCTTTTTCAGTCGTCCTTTCACACATTGTAATTCCTCGGCATCTCGGAGTTTTACTGAAAATCTCACTTTGGGGTTCTTTTTAATCTACTCCTAAAGGTGTATCTCGGGGTATTGCTTGTCTGGTGGCTTGGTGTGGCTGGAAATGCAGTTCTCATTTAGTCTGGTGTCTGATGTAAGATCTGGTCAGCCTGGGTGCCCTTCCTTATACTGTTTTTCATCTCTGTGTGTTTTTATTCCACTTTGAATTTACTATGGTCATTCCTTCTAGAAGAAACTCCTCTGCTAACACAACTCAATTTAAAATTGGTTAGTATTTGCTGCCCTGTTGAATGTTAAAACCAGTATAGTTACTTTAGGTCAGTCGTCATTCAATAAACAGTTGCAGCCAGCACTATTTTATGAAGATATCTGCATTTCGCATGTTCAGTTTTATTTTCTAGAATTACTCCAGTATCTGTCTCATGACTATTTGCTTTAGTGTTTCCTCTGTTTGATTACCACAGATCTCCCACTTTGGAAGTTTGAATCTTTATGGAGTGAGATACATCTCACACCGTGTTAGCCATCAGAAAGCTGGAAATCAAGGCCTGAAATGGCTGGGAGACGGTAGAGATGGTTTTTTAGCATGGGTTGTGCTGCCTTGTGGGCTGAATCTTCTCTCTCTGTTGATGGCATTGGGAGCTGGAGAGAACTTTGAGATGTGAAGCCTCTGGATGCTGTTTATTACCTTATTATTTGCTCTGTTATTATTTTTGCTGTTGCTCTCAGGATATTATTGCCACTAAGGTCCTTTGTTGCGATTTTCATCCAACCCCAGCTTGAGGTTGGAGACAAGAGCAGGATGGAAGGGTCACCACCAGGAATGTTTAGGCTGGAAAAGATGCCTAAGATCTTTCACCCCAACTGTACCAATATAGGGTGACATGAAAACCATCAGGAAAGAGAATGGGTTGGTTCAGGTAGAACAAATCACTCACTGTTTTTTTTTTAATTCTCCTTTTAGCTTGTCCTCGTTGCTGCAGGATGAATTAGGAAGGCAAAGCCTGTTCCTTGAGCCATGGAGACGAGGGCATCCTTCATTGCCAGCATGAGAGAGACCCAGCCCCTCTCCCCCGAGAAGGATCCCAGCCCGGCCAACGGTGACGGGGAGCAGTTTGATTCAGGTGAGCTCCCCTTCACCCCCACGAGTCCTTGTCACTGCTGCAGCTCCTCACAGGTAGAGCTGGGAGCCAGGGAGGCATTGGGAATGGTTGTACAGCTCCAAGCCCTTTTTTGGGTCTTAGGGATCAGACTGTGTCCTGTGATTGATGGGAAATAAGAGCTTTTCTTCTTCTGGACCTCATCTGCAGTATGTATCAGCTATTCAAAATTTAAACAAAAAGCCATAGAAAACCTTTCCCAAGGCATCATAATGAGTTCTCCCAGCTTCCCCACCATTTTTTATTCTGTTGAAGTTTTGTGGTTAAGAGAGATGAAATTTACAGCGTTTCTCCTTTGTTTTGACCTTCCCCCTCATTTCCTTCATTCTCATTTCCTATGTTTTTGGACTCCTTCAGGTGAGGGGGCTTCACAAACACTGAGGAGAGGAGAGTTGGTCACATGTTGTCCTTGTGCTCTCGACTGGATGCTTTGTAATGCTCTGGGATGGGCTCCTGAAGGTGTGAGAATTTGCTGTGCTAAATTTGGATGTTCTATGGTAGATGCAGAAAAGTAGATGCTACTGTGTGGTGATTTTTTGATGGAATCAGGTGCTTTAATTTCCCATATCCAGCCCTAGCAAGAGGAGGCTGTGTCATATGATGAAAAAGTACATTATGGCTAGACCTAACCTACTTTCTTTCTGAGCTAAGCTTTTCCCTGCTTCTCCCTCAGCATGTCAGAAATTTGGCCACTCAACCTTCAGTTTCCTTACTTCTTGTAGCAGCTCAGTAATTTTCCTGTTTCCTTGGACACCAGATCCTTGCCTTTCCAGAGTGGACATGTCTGGGCTGATCTAGTCACCACTGGATCTGTTTTTATCTGTGGGAGAGAGATAGGAGCCTCTAAAATGAGGTTCAGTTGGCCAACCATAGACATTTTTTGGGGAGTAAGAACTGGCCTGCAATGCCTAAATTTCAGTGGGGATAAGGATTTTGATGGCTCTCCCAAGGCTGTGTCAGAGGTTTGTGGTTGATAAGGTATCTGTGTGTCTCCCTTTCTCCACTCCTGTTGTAGGAGCATTTCAGTGCTCTATTCATTCAAAAAGTCATGTATGTGTATCTAGGTGCTATAAATAAGATGTCTAAACAATTTGCCTTAAACACGTTCTCCTACAGTGAATCCTGGAAAAAAAAAACCCTGTCTTTCTGGAGCCACAGGGTTTGGGTCTTTTATCCCTTTTCATTTTCATAGCTGAACATCCCAGGGGGCTGTTAACAGCTGGAACAGTTGCATTTTTATAGTGTCAATGCATGAGCACTTTAAAGCCATTGAGAGGCTTGCAGATAATGACTTGTTGATTTTATTTGCCATCCTGGGCTTGTTTATACATCACCGTATTGTAAACCAGCCAGCCTTGACTCTTTCATTAAGGAAAAGCTCTGGACCTAAGTACCAATAATTGGAAAGAGAGCTGGTATGTAAAAGAGGGTTAATGCCAGATTTATCACCTTTCAGGGTGTCCTGTGCTCCTCAGCAGTTGGGTTTTTCTGATGGATGAGGAGATTTCTGTTGAATGTGTGGGTGGTGTTGGGACCTTTGGGCTGGTCTCATCCCCGTGTCTCTTCTGAATGCCCCCCTGCCAGAATTCCAGCAGGGAACAAAGTCCATTAAAAAAACATTTTGAAAACATACAGTCCCTTCAGAATTCATTGTGGTGAAATGAAGCAAAATAAACCACTGATGCTGTGATAAATGTGTACTCTGACATTATTTTTACAGACCTTGTAAAAGTAATTTCCTGATAAAGTCTGCAGATAAAACATGGTAGAGGAGCCAGGCTGGTGATGTGTCAGAGAGGAATGAGCTGACAGGGAGGGAAGGCTGCAGCTCTCACTCTGCCTCACCTCCGGGCCTTGAAGCCTCCTAATTTGGGTTTAGAAAGGAGAGATCTGGGTGGTATTTTGTTAAACAGGTGCTGTTGTGAGTTTTGCTGGGCAGCATGTGAAAGAACCTACCAGTGAGAGTCTCTGTGCTGGCCCGTGGTAGAGTAGGTCAGGGTTAATAAGGTTGTGAAGGACTTGATACATCCATAAGTAGCATCTGTTTATATTTATTAAAAAGCTTTTTCCAGATTCTGGGGAAAACTCTGACCCCCTTGGAGACACTGCTCTTTGCAAGAGCTGGAGATTATGCACTGAACTGATGGAAAAACTCAGTTCCTACGCTCTGTGGTATTAATCTTTCCCATAAGACTGCCGAGGAGGGCTGGAGAAAAGGGGACAGGTGCTGAAGGAGATCTTGCCTTGACTAACACAGGCAATTAGAGCAAAAACGGGAATAAAAACTGAGAGTACACAGAGAGCATCCTGGGCTGAAGGAAAGGGCTCATGCTCTGAAATGGAAGTACCTGACCAGGAGAGAAGAGAGCCCAGGGCTGAGCTGAAAGTCACAGAACCCCACAGAATTATTTAGGCTGGAGAAGATGTCTAAGAGCTTTGAGTCCAACCATTCCCCCAACACTGACAAGGCCACACACTAAACCATGTCCCCATGTGTCATATTTGTGTGACTTTTAAATCCCCCCAGGGGTGGTGACTCCACCCCTGCCCTGGGCAGCCTGTTCCAAAAGTCCTGTCCATGTCCTGAGGTGGAAATGCCCTTGGGATCGTTGGAGCAGTCCATCCCAACCCCACAGACACAGGTGGATGCAGGAGCAGGGAGCAATGAGGCAGAAGGGATTATGCACTTAAAGCTTTTCATGGCAGGTGTTTCTGACTTTTGGTTGGATGGGGCTTGGTTCTGTTCAGGGTAAAAAGTTGCTTAAGCTATTTTAAACCTGGAATGGATAATCATCTCTGCCCATCTACTGATGGACTAACATCCTTGGTTTCAGAAATCTCTGCACACAGCTCTTCTCTATAACATTAACTCTGCAGGATTGCAGGCATGAAGGCTGAAAAATATCCCTGTTCATCTAAATTGCCTGCCTGCATGATACTGAATTTTTCCACCAAGCTCCTACCTTGTGGTTATGTTGTGGCTTATCATTCAGTCAAGGTTGAACAAACCCCTCATTCTGGGTCAGATATCTCAACTAGAGCCAGCTTCTGTGCCTGAAGGTTTTTGCAGTGATTGCAAAAGTCAAAACAAAGCCCATTCTTCATTCTGCGATGAATTAGTCTATTTTTGGATTGTAATAATTGAATTGGGTTATTTCTTACTGAGTTGAAGAGTCATCCGGTAGACTCTTTATCACTGGAGTAAATGTTGATTTGCATCTCAATATTTAAGAAGATGATTTGAGTTTAGGGCAAGGAGTCAGACTTGATGCAGGAGCGTGCAAGTGTTTAAGTGTTGACAGCTCAGCTTTGAACTCCCAGACAGATCTTTACCGTCCACCAGCTCTGTCTCAAAACCCCTCTTCTGATCCCCTTTTTTCCCCCTCACCTATGTGGATCTGGTGCCACAGGCAGCAAATAAAAATTGTGTCTTCCCCTTTTAATAATGAGAGATTCCCCTTGCACAACATAATTTTCTCTGGTCCTGGAAACTGGAGACCTGTAGCAATAATTGCAATAAATTAACCCTGCCTTTTTCTTCATAAAACTGTCTGGGGAGGGTTCTTAATTCAGTTTGTCATGAGTCACTTTAATTACATCATGACCACACTGATGAATGTTTGGGCAGGTAAAGGGTCTCGCAGAGTTTGCCTGATAAATGCTTATTGCAAAGATCTCATTGCTAGACTGTAAATATTTTTGCTCTGGGGATGAAACTGGGCTTGTGAAATTGCTTGGGAACAAAATGAAAACAATCAGATTTGGCTGATTTTCTGTAACTGAAAGAAGATTTATTTTTAATTATTGCTGTGTGCATTTCAGAGATGGTTTGGGGCCTTGGCTCTGCCACAGTGAGGTTATAAAGGGAGAAAAGAAAGAGTGGTCATGTCCAGTCCTTCCTGTGGGGAGGGATTGTGTGGGGCAGTGTGTGCATGGGGGAGAGAGGATACAGAGCCCCAAATCTGAAGGGGAGCAGGGAGTAAGAATGCAGTAGGGGTCTAGAGAGGTGTGCTCAGGGGTTTGGGGAAAGCAGCTGTAGCCTTGGGGGAAGAGGGAGGCCTGGGGGCTTTATCTTACATTTATGGGTGCAGTGATGCTGAGGAAGGAGAGGAAAGGTAGCAGGAGTGAAAATGGGGAAAGGTAGCAGGAGTGAAAATGGGTCTCACCCACCTCAAGGGTTGGGGTGTTTGGTCTGCACATGGCTCAGCCAGCAGAAGCATCTTCTAATTTATCATGGGGGCACTGCTGTAATTAACAGTGCTGTTAATTGAGGGCACAAGGACATTGCACCTCCTTGATAGTGGGCAGGCAGCCACCTCCCTCGCAGCCAGGGAGTCATCAAATGCAAAATAAAAGAGCACAAGTGCCTGTTGCAGTGTATGACAGTTTTGTGCCCGCACTGCCATGGAAGCAGAGTCATTTCTGGTCTCAGTGTTGGCTGCTAAAGCCCCAGAGTCTGCTGAAAGCATAGTAAGAGCTGGTCAAAACACAGATCCTTAAAGCAAGCTTTCTGTTTTCCCTTCTGTTGATGTTTATACTGGTTGCTATTCTCACCCTGAACTCTTTGACACAACTTTTGCCTTCTTTGGCTGTGTTTTAGGCTGCTTTTCTTTTTCTCTCTTTTTTTTTTTTTTTTTTTTTTTTAATATTTTTTTTTTCTTTTGAACAGATGAGGGCTCCAGCATCGAGGACACAGACTTCAACTGGGACGAGTTCCTGGAGGAAACAGGAGCCAGTGCTGCTCCCCACACCTCCTTCAAACACGTACGTGCTTCCTCTGCGCCTTGTGGGTGTTGTACATGTTCCTTCTTCTGGTTTTCAGGGGCTCCCTGCAGGACTGTAGTGGAGTTTTACCATTTTGGGGAGAAATTGTCCCTCCACACGTGCAAAACCCTGAGTGGGAATAGCCCTCCAGCTGGTGTTAGGTGTCATTGGTGTGTTTGCAGTCACAGATTGGAGTTCTGTGTCTGTGCCAGTCCCCTATCCTCTGCCTTTGCATCAAATTTTCCATTTTGCAGGGCTTGTGTTGGTCTTTCCTTTTGCTTATAATGCACTCATTTTTTTTTTCTCTTCACCTATTTTCCCCTCTACATCCATTGTTGTCCATGCCAGCCTGTAGAGATAAATCTCACAATTGTCTTATTTCCCCAAAAGCTCCTTTTAATGCCTGATTTACTGACTGGCAGAATCACTCAGCCCTAGAGTTCAGTGTGGCTCATAGGAGACCACCTCTCAGCCTCCTGCCTGGAGATGCTGTCTCAGAAGTGTGGGAAGCAGGGACTCTGTGCTTTTCCTGGGTGAACATGGAGCATGCAGACTGCTGTGGCAGTGACAAGTCTGTGCTCTGCTCTGTGTTAGCACAAGCAGCATCTGAAGGCACCTCTGGAGATCACCTGGTCAAACCACCTTTGTCTCCAGGTAATTTTGTGGCTTGTTTTGTAGGGCTAAAGGATGAAAAACCTCTCTTTTACCAAGATCTAAAAAGCCAGTACAGTCCTCTATTCCCTATTTTGCTTTCATTTTAACAACAGTTAACCCAGAGTGTTGCAGGGTGAAGGACCATAATTCTCTACACTGGGGATTAGCAGGGGAATGCTTATTGTGGAGTTTATTCTTGATCCAGCAGCTGTTTGGAGAGAGCATCTTGTCCCAGATTTCTTCTCCAGGCTCAAAGTAGAAGGTTTTATGCTTCATGAAGCCCTTAAGGATGTCTTCAGTTGTGTGGAGATGCCTAGCTCGTCCTGCTGTTTCTGTTGACTGCAGTGTCTCACAGCACCTTAATCCTGGGAATGTCAGTGTGGGACAGATTGGTGCTGGGAACAGTCCTTGGTGACTGCTTCACAATCTGAAACTTGATCCTCAAAATCTGGCCAAAAACCTGAAAGCTGTCAGAGAAGATTGTATTATCTGTCTGATTCTACTCTTGATGTGATTTCCAGTCACAAGTCTCTTGGCTTCTGGAGTGCCTTGTTGGTGCTATGGTGAGCACATGGAGAAAACCAACAAATGGATCACTCTCTGCAGGCATCAGGCTCAGGTGCTTTGAGCTGCAGCTGCAGCTGTACTGGGAGGAGGCCAGGAGATCCAGTTTGTACTGGGACATGGGCCAGCCTGTTACCCTGGGTTATTTATGAGGACTCTGAGCATTGCTGAGATCCTGTCTTAGTGCTGAGTAAAGCAGTGTCACAGACCACCTTCGGCGTTAGGCCATCTCCAAAGGCCCCTCTCAATTGTTCTGTGACTCTGGGCATTGGTTCTGCTGGAGGTGCCCACACAAGGAAAGGCACATGGAGTGCAAATGAGAAATGGGTTTGGGTGGGCATCCCTGGGGGCAGAAGCTGGAGTTGGATGAGTGAGGGATTACTGATGGGCCAGAGGAGTGTTTTCTCAGCAGACTGGCATCCCCATGTCTGTGAAATCCTCAGTTGACCAAGTAGACCATGTTGTATTTATCTTTGTAAGTAGAAGAGTTATTTTAAACTGCTATTTCAATTGGAAGTCAATCAGAGACAGGGTTACCTAGATTTATAATCCCTCTAGATTCAGTAGCTGATAAGGTTCCAAGAAACCTGTAACAACCTGTCCCTAAACATCTCCTAAGGAGTGACAGGTTATGTTTTGGATGGTTTTGTGAAGACAAGGCTGGCACCTGACCAGTGCACTGGCGTCCACCTCTTCTTTATCAGCAACAGCTACAGGCATCCCACTGGTCCTTGAAACTCAGGTAGTGCTACAACAGGCCCTGGTGTTCATCAGCAGTGTCCCAAAAGAGATGCACGAGCATCTCCAGTGTCCTAAGGCAAGTTACAGGTGACCTGTCACTGCTGAGATAAATGGAAGTGACGTCTCTATCAGATGGCAGAACAGTGACCCAGACAATTTACTTATTTCAGTGACTGGTCACACCTTGTTTTCCAGGGTGCTGGGAGGGGGAATTGGTTGAGGCTTGAGCTGCTGAGGATGGGTGCAGTGGAAATTCTCTCCTTGTTCTCCCTGGTACTGCATTCAGCCCTTGATGCTTGTCAAGTCTCTAGAGGTGCTTTAGTGTTATGTGACTAATTATTGTAGTTGGGCTTAAGTCCTAGAGGTGCTTCATACCTTTGTGCCTTGCTGTGTCCTGTGATTTGCCTGATGGTGCTGTGCAGTGGGAAAGGAAACTTTATTTCAGTTATGCTGACGGTATTGGAGGCATTAGTGGCATTTAGGGATTGAAGATGAGTGCCAGTCCTCCCTTGGATGTAGTACACCTGAAGGTACCACTCCTGCACTTTGGAACCTGTGGGACTTGTGTGATGGGATATGAGCCAGTGAAGTAGGAATGGAACTGCTCATATTGATGGACAGGGAGGTGGTTGGATTAAAAGCACAATCAGATCATGTCCTATCCCAGGGCTTCTCTTTAAGGGCAGCATTTCCAGGGGAGGGAAGCGGGTCTCCCTGCCAAGCAGCAAAAGTAACATCATGCCTTTCTCATTTTGCAAGGTTGAAATCAGCCTTCAAAGCAGTTTCCAGCCAGGGATGAAATTAGAAGTGGCCAACAAGAGCAACCCAGACACATATTGGGTGGCTACAATCATCACCACCTGTGGGCAGCTCCTGCTGCTCCGTTACTGCGGCTACGGGGACGACCGCAGGGCAGACTTCTGGTGTGATGTGATGACAGCAGACCTGCACCCCGTGGGCTGGTGCACGCAGAACAACAAGGTCCTGATGCCTCCAGATGGTGAGTTCTGCCTGGTTTGTTAGGGTTGTGCTCTGGTATTGGGCTGTGGGTTCATCTCCAGATTTCTGGTTGGTCTGGGATGGGTACTCCAGGTCCTCAGCTGGTGTTGGGCGATGTGGGCAGGGTCAGGTCCCCACAGGATTCTGTTTGCCAATCAGCCTCCAGCAAAGGTGTTTTTGCCCTAGTTGGTAACAACAGAAGGCACTTCCATAGGGAGATGTCTCTTACTGCTGAACTGCAATGCTGTGATTTTCACTTTGGGGAGAAAGCTGTTCTGTTCTTTTAGAAGAGCAAAAAAAACTAAATAAGCAAGATCACTTTGGGTGTAATCAAAATCAGAAGCTGACTTTGCACTCAAAAGTGGTTTGCCCTGAAAGTTTAAGACCTTCCACTGCCAGACTCGGGCAGCTTTTAATTCCAATGGTAGATCTGCATGATTAAAGACGGCAGAATTTGGTCATTTGTGGTTAGGGCATGTCCTGATCGGCAGCTCTTAGGTGCACAACAGCTGAATGGAAGTGTTGTAGGTTCCTGAGTGGCTCATGTGGAGCAGTTTTTTAATAATACAATTTGATCACCAGTGTATAAGAATATAAATATATATATATGTAGGCTATGTGCATCAACAGAGCAGCTGTGGTGTATCCTTGCTGCTACATTGCTCCAAGCAGAGGCATATTGTCAGTGTTGCTCCTAAGTATTCCTGCCATATATCCCATTTATTCTGGATCAAGGGAAGAAGAGATGAGTATTCAGCCTCCAGCTTGTGCATACATTTAAGGAAAGTCTGATTTAAGGGTTCTGCTGCTGAAGTTACTCTTTCCCTTTCTGCTGTGTGGCTGTTGAAAACAGTGCCTGTGCCAGTTGTGTGCCACGTGGGAATCCTCCTGGAGTAAGTGTTCCCTGACTTCCCCCTGAAGTGAGCTGTAGACAGTCTTTGAATCAAAGCTGACATTCCTGCCTTGCATATGCCCAACTGTGAGCTAAACTTATCTTTTTGTTCTGGTCTGTGTGTTTTGAATAAACACAAGATTGATTGCTTAAAAAAAAAAAAAAAAAGTCTTGAAGAGAAATACGGCTGAGAAATCTCTTGCCTTAGCACCAGTAAATCAAGCTGATGTGAGAGGGGTGAGGTATTTTATTTTATTGGCCTCTTAAAAGACATTTTATTTTGTGGATTACAATCAGCGTTACCAGAAAGGTGTACAGTGCTACAGACTAAATCTCAAATGTGAGGGTCAGGGGGGTAAGAGAACTTACTGAATGTCATAATAGGAAATAACAATTCCCTTACAACCTGAGGCAACTGCTTTTCATGGATCTGTTGGAATTTGCCCTTTGTGTCGTGGCCACTCTGTGGGAATTGCCTTGCTTGAGTGACTGCAAGTGTGCAGTGTGTCTTACATCCCTTCTTCTCTGTTGGGTGAGGTAACTGTACACCAAGGTGCTGAATGTGGGCAATTGCCCTGTTAGTTTGGGGTTTTTTGTTTGTTTATTTTCCCCCTCCCACTCCCATTTTCAGTGAATAAACTTTGTTGTATGTCACAGTATAATTTTCAAAAAGAATAAATTAAATGCATGGTTTGTTATTTCAAAAGAGATTTAAGGATTTAAGAGCTTGGCTCATATTTTGAAATGAGGCATCTAAAATGCCCAAGAGGATCTGAGCCTTCAAGACTTACAGAATCATAGGACCTATGCATTAGGCAAAGAGAAACTGATGTTCTCTATAAACTCTGTGGAGATTTTTTCAAACCTTTCTAGAATTGCACTTTTATTTTGTTGTCAAACCTTTGGGAGAGACAAAACCCAGCTTTAAATAGCATGGACCCACTTCTGAAGGCATCAGTTCTGCACATCTTGATCACAGTGAGTGCATCTGTTGGCTGGACCGTGCAGACAGCGTGGCTGGGGCTGGTTGTCTGTCATTAGGCTGTGATTTTAATCAGGAGCTGAAGGCTTTGGTTAAAAAGCAGAGTTGCCAAAATGGACTTGTTTAACAGCCAGAATGACAGCACTGGGACAGTGCTTTGTTTCTGCTTACGTGTCAGGTTGGGCTGATCGGTGCTCAACTCGTAAATGTGATGCCAGACAAGAATGGTAGAGTGATGGGACAAAGAATTTCATTAGATGGGAGAGAGATGCAACAAAATGGGCTGGTTCAGTTCAGCAGATCAATAGAATTTGATTTAAAGTCCAGCACACACAGAGCTTTTAAGAGGCGGCTGCCAAATAATTGTAGTTTATGATCCAAATCGAAGGAAGTTGATTAATTTACAGACTGCTGCACTGTTATTTATGGGGTGATGTTAGTTGCATCATGGTGCCTGTGGCCTGTGAGTAAAATGTCAAGTCATGTTCTGTCCTCCTGTGACGTGATGGTGCAATCACCAGATCAGGAATACCTGAGGTGGCAATAAAATGTCTTGGTTTATGGCAGGATGATGTGAGTGCACGTGTGCCTGTGAGCTTCGTGCTCCAACCCCCTCCTCCACAGGAAATCAAAGGAGTAAAATTGTAGTTACTTCAAGCTTTGCCATTAATTATATTTTTCTCATTACAAATCGGTGTGTAATTTGAATTGCAAACTCAACTATCCTGGCAGAATAGATCTGTTTACCATTCAAAGCAAAATGAAAATTATTTAAATTAGTTAATATAGAACTCATTTGAATGAATTGAATGTTTATTCATGAACTAGCTGAGGCAAGTGTGAAGCTGTCCTTATGGTCTGTAGCTTTGGCACTGATCAGCTCTAATGTCACGTCCTGGGACAGAGATTTCTTCTTTATTGCATATTAACTGTGGTGTAAGCAGTGGGTAACTACTGCCTGATGTAGCTGAGTGTGAAATTTTCATCCTTCCTGACAAGGCCCTTCAGCAATTGTAATTCATATGAGGAAGGACAACCTGCTTCAAAGTTCACTGGCAGTGGCAGGGCTGTGCGGGAGGCTTTGTTTCCTGCACTATGAGGGTGGGATGTAAGGTTTCCCATCAGATAGTTAAAATTCCCCCATTATATCAGCCTGCATGGAAACAGGGATAGCATTTGTCCCCTCCTATGTCTTACCCAAATGCTCTCTTCCTCCTCAAAGAGCGGTTTTTGTCACCATCCTTCATCCCTTGGGCTGTTTCACCCATTGAGCATTAAAAATTAAAGCCTAGCTAAACTTTCCTGACTAGTGAAAGGAGATGAGGGGTCCTTTAGCCTGTTCATTTCCATGTGCTGTTTTCCTCTGTTGATGACAGTTGAGTTCACGGACACATCCACCATCGGGCGCAGGAGCGGCGTGGAGAACCTGACAAGTGTAGTAGCTAAATTATGCATCGTGAAAGAGCAGGGACGTCCTGTGATTGACACTCGGGGGTTTTTGTGCAGATTGCAGATTTACAGCTGAGCCGGCAGAGCCCAGTCTCTCCTGGCACTGTTGTAATGCATCCTGGAATCAGCTAAAGACGCCGGTTGACGGGATTGTTTTGTACACTTGTAATTGCAGCAGTGGCTCTGCTTTAATGTTATTGACAGATGGAAATTCAGACAGAGCATTTCTATATGCTCTCTCTGTGAGCTGGAGTCTGCTTGCCATGCTGACCAGGAGGCTGGAGATGGAAAGAAGTACAACAAGGAGAGAACCATGTCTATATTTTGATTTTGGTGTGGACTGGTGCAGATGGGGAAACCTCTGAATGCTGGCTGTACCAGGGCTTGGTGACCAAGATCAATCACGCTGTGATTTTGTGTAGGAAAGCAGCTTTTACTTCCTTGTTGCATCAATACAAGAAGGATTAAAGTTCAGAAGTCGGATCCTGGGTTGAAATAACCTTCTCTTTTATGATGCTGAGCTTGATGAAGTTTAATCATCAAATATACCATTAAGAGGGATAGACCTAAAGCATTTGCCTGCTCAGGCATTCTGTGAAGGGAAACACCATCATTTGGTCACTGTTTAGGTTTTCATGTGGCTCTCAGGTGAGATTAACTCCTACCCCAGATGTAGGCCAAAGGAGGAAATTTCACTGTGATCCCAAGTGCTGGGTCAGATTCTGGCAAGGATATGGTTGAAAAGGGAGATAAAACTTGTGCCACAACATATTGGATTGCCTTCAAACGACGACTTACTGCTGTTTTTGTTTGGCTGGTTTTATATATTATCATGTGAATCTATCACAGAGCAAAAACCTGCTCTTTGAGGTTACTAGTGTAAAGGAGGGGAGAAATGGATCTGGTTGGCCTAGTCAGAATTTTACAGCATGATGATTCTGGATGGCCAGAAGATGGTCTGCTGTGTTGCAGGTGTGGATTTGATGTCACTCCAAGGCACACAGAAGGATTTTTTTTTGGGTAACAGCTCAGGGTGGGGGTGATGTGGCTCATACCCTTGGCTTTCAGTGTCATTGTTGGAGCTCCCTGGCTGAATGTAAAGCTTGTCCACGGGCTCTTAAAAGAGGGACACAGAGATCAGAGATAATGTTTCTGACAATGGATGAGGGTGTTCAGAGATTCCCTTCCGGAAAATACAGTCATGGATAGTGTTGGTTTTGTTGTTTCTTTTTAAATGAAGGCATCTTCCCCCTGGTAATCTCATCCCAGAGGAAGTAAAAATTAAACTGCCTGCAGGTCTGTGATTACAGCACAGGTAGTGGGATCAGATGGGCAGGGTGGGCTTCTCCTTTTGCTTTTTTACTGGGATGGAGAGCAGATCTGGCCCTGGTTTAGCTCTTCTGCCTGAAATATTACTTCCTAAGACCTTGAGGCTGGAGAAAATAAGTAGGCATTCACTGAGCTTATGCTGTTTTACATCAGCTAAGAACTGGACCCTCGAGCCAAGTAAAATGAAACTCGGAAATCTTCTTTGGCAGGTTGCACTGTCAAAGCCTGTGGATGTTTCTAAAGCAGTATACAGGGCTGTTCTTTAAAATCTCTGCCCGATCTTTATCCTATTATTCCATCAAAACTGAGTTTAGACTAACCTAATGTAAATAGATGGCAGGATTTCTTTATTTTAAATGCTGCAAATGACTCTTAGTACAGTGTTTTATATGTGCTTTTCAAGTTGACTTTAGCAGACTATTAATTATGCAGGGATGACGTTAGCATAAATAACTAGTCAGCAAATAAATGTCAATTAAATATTCTATTAGCATAGTAGGCAGCTTTATGCATTGGCATAGAACATTTAGCAGATTATACTTAACGAGCATATAAAAAAGTAGCTTTTTTTTTCCTTAGCTCTCCTGATGACGGCAAAGGGGAAGAGAGGAGGTAAAAATCTTGGTTTTGGCTGAAATTTGGTGTAGTAGGAGTCAAGTCAGTTGACTCTGGTGTATCTTGGGAGTTTCCAGGAGCTGGAATTCACTGGACCATGTCATGGCTTGGCATTTTCCCCCAGCTCCTCATAGCCCCTTGCAGACTTGCTGAGAAAAACATATTTTCATTACACCACCCTCAGTAGATTCTCCTTCTCTTCCTTGGTGTGACTCAGGTCCCTCAGCCTGGGATGTGGAAATTCAAGAGTCTGCCTGTGGCTTGTGTGGCATCAGGATAATATTGTCTTGATAGGGAAAATGGTCTTTTCACTATTGTGTCAAACTGCAAATCTTTTGCATGTGCCACTGGCTTTAGTTACTTTCAAAAGACTTAATATTGCCAAGTGAGGCCCTTTTGGGGTAAACTGAGCCTAACAGGCCCTCACGTGTCCTTTGGGAATGTAATTAATTGCTGAGCCACTGTGTAAATGTGGCACAGCCTGGCCAGGGGGTCAGGTTTTGCGAGAAGTTCGAGTTGTAGACTTCATCAAATGCAGAGGGTTTTGATCATCTTCAGGTCTGCTGGGCTTGAGGTCAACATTTTCTGTCTTGATTGTCCTTTTAATATAATTTTTCAGGTCCAGAGGCATAACTGCAGAGAGCCTTGCAGGGATGAGATGCTGGCAGGTTTATTAGTTGGATTGGGGAGTAAATGATTTATCCTGATGTTTCAGTTGCGAAACTCAGACAAAAAACCACTTCCTGAGTGGGAAATGCGAGGTGTGCACTGCCGTGGCTCTGGCTGGGACCACTGTGAGTGATGGAGAAAATCGAGGGGAAAAAACAATGTTTGGTTAAAGACAGGTCTTTTTGTTTGAAGTTTTTTGGGAGTGCAGTAGAGGAGGTCTTTAGGAATGGACACATTTGGATCTGCAGGGGCCCTGTGGCTCAGGTACGTGGCCTGGGGGCACTCTCAGCTCTCTTGGAAGGGAAAAGTTTTCCCTGAGGCCAAGTCTCATCAGCTGGGGTCACTCTTTGTGCTTCTCTCGAGCATCTGGTGGAATTGGCTTAGAAAAGTTCCTTTTTCCCTTTCATGAAACCATAAATTGAAAGCCTCCGCTTTGTAGTCACCAGTATTTTCCTTTGGGGAAAAACAAGTAACATTTTTCCACTCAAAAACATCAGGATGGCTGTCTTTGGGTTTAAGCACCCTAAAAACTGCCTTGAGTTGCAGCAGACTCAGCAGCCCAGGAGTGGGTGCTGGTCCCTCCTTGCCCTTTTTCCTGGGCTAGACTTTGTCTCAGGAGGCTTTGGCTTCTCCTTGATGCCCTGTGAGATGCACTTGTGCCTGGGGAGCCCAGCCCTTGCTGAGGATCAGGAATTTGAAAAACTGAAACGGTGCAAGATTCAGTTTTCCAGTGGAAAAAAAGAAAGCCCAGAGCTTGCACATGAAATAGGCTCTGTTTATTAAAAGCAAGAAAAGAAACACACTTTTATCAAAACCTAATTTTCCAGTAAGAAGCCGTTTCAGCAGAAACATGCCCAGCAAGCCTAGTTTCCAGGGACAACGACATCTGCTTATACTGTATTTATATTTATTTATGCTCACAAACAAATGGAGGAAGGGAAAGAGGAGCAGGCCTGGCCAGACAGCCTGTGGTCCAGTAGAGCCGGGATGTTTGCAGTGGCTGGGGACACCAAAATTGCTCAGGACCCTGCAGTGCACCTCAAGTGCTTGTTCAGTATCTGTATTTGGGTGGTTTTTTTATCATAGAAACCAAGAAGGGTTTGGGTTGGAAATGATCTTATTGATCATCCCATTCTACCCCCTGCCAGAGTATTACTAATGATAATTTGGAAAAATCAGATTTGGCCTACACCTAGATTAGATATCAGTGCGAGTCCTTAGAGGGGTGACAGTTTCACTGATGCAGTTGTTCCCTAATTCAAATCCTGTTTTTTTGCAGATTTCTGTGTGGAAAATGCTTTTCATCTATAACTATAGCCTGTCCTCGTTCCTGTACTGGACTGAGCCATGTAGTCAGCAAACCTTGTAAAAAAAAAATTACTTAGTTTTACAGCTAACACCGAGGATAATGCAGCACTGTTTACTCTAGTGTGTTATTAACCCTGCTCGGAGCATGGGTTTAATCTGGAGGTTGGCTGGCAGCCAAGGAAGGGTTCAAGAAGTGGTTCTCCAGTGGATGAGGTTTGAAGGCCAGGGACTCAGACATGGCCCTACTGAAATGAATCCACTCTCTGCCTACTTTTCCCTTGCCTGGGTGGACTCTGTTCTGACTTTCATGTCCAGATGCTGCTGCCTTCCTCCATGAAGGTTTGCAGCATCGTGAGGGTCCCTTCTGGGCGGTGCAGGGAAGGCTGAACGATGAATCCTGTTATGATTAAAGAAGCAGAACCTTGTGTACAAGCAACAGCGGAGCTGAGGATCAGGGATACTGCAATGAAAACTGAAAGCCTAATCCTTTTATAAACAGTCTGGAGGGGGGAGAAAGGAAAGCAGTGATTTTCGGGGACTTTGACAAGTTATAAATATATCCTGAGTGAAACCAATAGTGTGGAGCTTTATGAAAGATTTAATGAATGAATATTTCATGCCCACATGGTGCTTCTTCTGTAAAGTGTGCTGTTGGTAAAAAGCAATAAACAAAGAACCTCCTTCAGGGTTTGTTTGGGCTTTTAAATTAAACTAATTTAATCAACTTTTTCAGTCAAGCTTGATATTAGTTCATTTCTGTACACAGCACTGTACTCGGTTCTGTTTGTTTTCTCCTGATACCTGTTCCGCTGTTTGGAAGATGCTTGAATATCAGAGAATGATTCATTTCATCCTGCCCTTATGGTGCATTTGGGTTTTCAAGGCAGAGAGCACAGTCCTGACTTTTTTCTTTTCCTAAAACCTGAGGAGCCATCCATCCTCTACCATCACAGCTGGAGGTGTTAAAGGACTCCAGCTGAGGTCATTATCCAGCAGGAAAATCACTTGAGCTTGTTGGTCATTTCTGATTGTAAGCAAGAAGATTTTTTTCTGGGTTTTGAAAGCCTTCAGCACCCAATTTGCTGCTGCTTGGAGGACTAGAACAAACCCAAAGTGCTCTGGAGTCTGGCCCTGTATGGCCAGCGAGGCTTGGACACTTTTGCACTGGATATCAGAGATTTATGCAGGGAGATGGAAATTCTTTTCAAGCTCAGGCTCTTAGCAAGGCTAAGGGGCCTGGGTGTGTTAGTGAAGTTTCTTTATGGTTGGCAATCATGACAAATGACCAGGAGGAAATCAGGGTATGTGTTAGCTCTGTGTTCCATGTCTTTTGCAATAATTTCTAAAAAATCCTCGGGGATGTGATTTCTCCTTGGGAGCTGCAGGACTGACTGAAGCCAGTTGATGTTTTCACAGCTGGACCAGCAAGTGAAAACCAAATGAGGCACAGTAGGGAGATAAAAGCAAGGGTGTTTGGAGGGGTAGAGTTAACTTTGGGAAGGCATCAGCATGAACTGGGGATCCTCTCAACCCCACACCTTGCATGGAGTGGTGTTTGGTATTGGATGGAATGAGGCATTTCTTAGCTGCTTTTGCCATGAGAAGGAGCAAAAGTGCTTTCTTCTTTTTTTCTTCCTTTTTTTTTTTTTCGTGTGGAACCAGTTGATTTTGTAGTGGGCAACTTTGAGAACTGAAATTTATCCCTCCTGGCTAGATGATGACCCCATGAGGTTTCTGCTACATATGATCAGGGCTTTGTATTAGAAGAGAGGTTGTATTAGAAACTGAGGAAGTTTTGCTTGTCCAAACCCACACAGATTGGAGTTTCATTTTTTTGGTAGTGTTATTAGTCAATTCTGTCTTTATAGATCAAGGCTCAAACCCATAGCACAGGAAAAGCATTAAACTTCAGCAAATGTGCAGCAAAAATCCTTGCAAGTGATGCTGAGCTGCAGCAGCTGATTTATCCAGCCCAAAATGTTGGCAGAACCAATTTCTGCAGCAGCTCCTGACCTCCTGCAAGGGGAACTCATTTCAGTGGGACTCAGGCTCTGTTCAGGATGCTTGGAGCACTTGAGGTGAGCAGCTGAGACCCCATGGCTTTGCCTTCTGTTGCTCATGATTCTGATCACAGTCTGCAGCTTCACTGTGACCAAACCATTGGTTTTGGGCCTGATGTTTAGTGCAGGTTGTTTTGGAGGAACAGAGATAGGGCAGGAGAGGAGTAAATTGCAGTGTGAGGCAGAGGCTTTGAATGAGAAGCTGCATTTCCGAGGAAATACTGCAGGAAAAGGCTGTGAGCAGACACCAGACTTTTCTCTGAGTAGAGATTTCCTGAGATTTCCTCCTTCTTGAGCAGAAAGTGGAACAGAGTGGATTTTTGGATGGTACCTTTGACACTATTTCAGAAAAAAATCTCTCTTCGACAATTCTTGGAAAAAACTTCTTCCATCCACTGGATAAACCAGTAAAATCCTCCTCCCAATACATTTAAGTGCCAAGATGAAAATTATTTCATAATCAGTCTCTGTGAGGCTCTTTAAAAAAAACCACAAAACTAAGAACTATTGGCCCTGTTGCTCTGAGTTTAGCCAGTGTTTGATGTCATCCAGCTCCTTGTTTTTCAGACCATGTGAATATGAAACAAGATGCAGAAAAGTTGAGAATCTGTTCAGTGTGGAACAGAAGAATTACCATAGCCCCATTTGTAGGCTTGGTGTGTTGTCACTGAGGAGACTACAGTGTCATTATTCAAGCAGACACCACTGACATGTGCACCTTGCTCATGACTCTGGAGATCTGCACACCTTGAATCCAGCAGTGAATATCCACAGTTGTTCTTCCACACTCTCACCGTGTCCTGTGACATCTGCTCTGAAGCTGTGGAGCTAAAAAGCCCAGAAACCACAGAAAAATGGGAGGATTGACCCTGAAAGCATAACAGTGGGTGCAGACCACTCATTTTTCTAATTGTCAATTTAATTAATGTCTGGCTGAATGCGTTTTTAATAAAATACTCTTTAAAAATTATTAGTTTGAGAGATTTTTAAATAGTAATTCTTGATAATTGCATTTAATTTCCCTTCCCCAGTCTCCTGTAATTTTCCCCAGAGGAGTTCTGGAATGGAAATACCACCTCAAATGTAAGACTAGACTTAGGTAGTTAATGATATAATAGGTAAAGGATGGTCAGACTTAATTAATCTGTATTGGAGACATCTGTGGAGACTTAAAAAAGCCCTCTGTCTTTGATATTCTAAGTTACAGTTTTGGGTGTTTATATCAGAGAAGGAGGTGATTTTTTTTTTGTGCATTGGGTGAGTAGCAGGGTGAGTAGCACAAAGGATTTGATCCAGAGCGTGCCAAAGCTGAAGTACACTTTTCTGCAGTGGACCTTTTTTTAATCAGTTTGAAGATTAAATTATATCTTTTAGTCCTGAGCTGAGGGAGGATTTTCTGAGCTCTTTTAGGCCAAGGACAAACAAACATGTCCAGTGCCATGTCTTCAGCAGAGCTTTCCTTCAGGTGCACCTCGGATTTGTGAGGAACAGGTACAGAGTGAATTTGGGAAGCTGCTAGTGGCAGATGCAAGCACCAGCATGATTCCAAACCAGCTGTGACTTGCACTTGATTTTTCCTTCATTATGCATGAAATGTGGGCTCCCAGTCACCGTGCAAGGGGCTGGATTCCTGAAGCAGACCATATGCTCCTGGAGCCCGTGGAGGTGGCTGATAACGCAGTGTGGAGGTTTAAGGGATGCTCCTATAAAGCATTTCCCTGCTGACAACTAAAAATCAATTCTTCTAACCCAGATACCAAATTTTGGGTCACTTCTGGCCCTTTTCCATGACACTGGAAAACTTTTGCTCCAAATTCCCAAATAATCTGTTTCTATGTCTCTGTGCGCATGGTGTCACTTCCATTTGATTTTGGTCACAGAAGGAGTGAAACCCAGACCCACAAATGAGCTTAGGGACATGCTGGAACCCATCCTGATGGATGGTTTGTTTTGTGTTGTGAGGCAGAGCGTCCACCTCCTGTGTTTGTAGCTAAAAAAAGTTTTCTTGCCCACGCTGTCACTTGGGAATGAAGAAACGAGGGGAAAGTCAGCGTTTTTACGTGTAAAAATGTAGCTACTTCCTAAAGTGCTGGAGTTGATGTAGCAGATTAATTATATCCAGGGAAAACCTTTCCAGATTCAGGAAATCATCCTGCTATGTGTGATACCAGTTTTACTGAAGAGGCTCTGCCATGATGAGTACAGAACCTAGAGGGGGGAAATCCTACAATTCTCCTGTGCCAAATAACTCTGGGAAGGTCAATGAGGAGTCCCTGCCCATGTGAAGCATCTACACCCTGAATGTTTTTGTTGCTGAAATTACCTCTTAGATAGATTCCTGCTTTGCTTTGAGCAATTCTGCTGTTGCCCTTGACCTTTTCAGCCTGGTTATCAGCAGGTGGATCTGTTGGGAAAGCCTCTTCATGTGGAACATCTAAGTTTATTTAGAAAGAAGTCAAAAAACTTAAGAGGAAGTATTGCATGATGAAGATGAGATTAAGGGCTCACAAACCAGTTGAACGAACCATGGCTCTGCACTAATATTTGATTTAGCAGTGAAGGCATTTGGGTTCACTGGGGAGCATCATCATCCAATCAGAATATCCTAGGTTGATGGAGAAGCTAAAGTTTTATAATTCAAAGGAAAGTTAGAGCACTGTAGAAAAGCTGCTCCCATTTCAGGTCCTGTAGCACATTGTTATTCTCATTTCAGATGTTGCCTTGCATAATGTTCCACGTTGATCTCCAATTCAGATTTAAACTCTTCAAAGTTTCGGGGGATCCTGGGATTTTGATCCTGGGATTTATAGTTCAAGCCCCTTTTCTGTTTCCAAGTGAAGAGAACACATGTTTAGCAAGCACAAAATGAGTCTTGATGGAGTTATTTCTTTGATGGTGTTGTGATGATGGTTATGAATTTATATTTTGTGCATAGGATGTTGAGCACCTCATGGGGCCTGGCTGTGCTTCGACTGTACCATTAATTTCGGGAAGGATGCATGATGAATGCTCATCAGGCCCTCCAGGTTCTGATTTGTGGTGCTCACATCACACAGCCGAGAGGCTTCGGAGTGATTAAACAGGATTCAGTCATTAGGAGCTGGCAATACAAATGTGATTAATTACAGAATGCACTGTAAATTGTGAAATGAGTTTGATGGGGTCTTTTTTTTTTTGAAAACATATGTTTCTGCTTCATGGGGTGTCAGAAGTTTGAGTCGTGGTGAATGAGGCTTGTTTGCTATTTCCGTGATAATTTGGGAGTGTGCTGGGTCATGGGAATGGTTCCACTGTTGTACCAAGCTTTGGGTGTGAGCAGTGAGATTTGGGGAGAGTTGAAAGCAAATCCTTAAATTAGACCATACAAGTCCAGCTTTGCTGTTTGTACCTCACTAACTCAAGCATAGGGGCACCAAGCTCCCCCTGAGTCCTGACAGAGTTTTCCAACAAAGAATCCCTTTGCCTCTTGCCTCTGGGATGCATCTTTGTGTTGGGGGTGTCAGGCTGAAACTAGTAATGGCTTGCTTTTTACTTTGAACTTGCTGCTGGTGAAAAGAAAAAAAAAATTGGAAAAAATTTGGAACACACTGCCAAGAGAAGTTGTGGCCACCCCATCCCTGGAAGTGTACAGGACCAGGCTGGATGGGACTTTCAGACACCTTGTCTAGTGGAAGATGTCCCTGCCCATGGTAGAGGGTTGGAACAAGAGAATCTCTAAGGTCCCTTCCAATCCAAACCCTTCTATGATTCTGAAGAAACTCGCCTAATTTAAAGCATTAACCAAAAGTTCAGTCCTTTTGAACTGAACTTAAACTGCAAGCATCTTCCCCACTCATTCTCCTTTTTCTGTAGAATACAGAAAATAAAAAAAAGAAAAATCCAAAATCCCAACCCCAAATCAGAGTGGATTTCTTGGACGTCACATCCCTCTATTTGTCTTCTATTATTTTGATGCTTTTATTTGTAGTGGATATTTGCTGTAGACTGTTTGCACTACCAGGGACAAAAAACATAATTGTGCAGTGAACTGGCTTATGCTTTATGTAAGAACATTGTGCTGCTGTAAATTTGTTGGGTTTTACAGAGCAGTCTCCAAAGAATATCCTTCAGAAAGAGACCATGGGGTTTGGGAGTGAGAAAAAGCACTTAGTATGGGGGATAATTGGATGGAGTTTGGAGGTGTAAGGTCAGAGCCCTGGGCAGGATATTTATACTGCAGTGATATCACTGGATGGAATGGCCCATAAATTTTAGGTGTTTTTATGCCACAAAATCTATCTGGGGCTGGTCTGTGAGATCTCAAAGACACAGGGCATGGGGCTGCCTCTTGTGTCCATTGCCAAGGCAAGCCAAGGGGAGGCTGCTTGGTGTTCAGGAAGCCTCCAGGGTTTTTTTTCTTCCACTGTGTGGCATCAGTGACACCTGGGGCAATGCAATTTTATGTGAAAGACCCCAATTCATACCTGCTCTTGGCATGGGCCAGTGTGTGTCCAGTGCTGCCCAGAAATACTGATTCAGGTCTGAACCAAGCTGATGGCTGGCTGGCAATTGTTCTGCCTGTGGTTAGGAATTATGACTTGGAAGGGATTTATCTAGGAATTTAGCATTTTGCTTTGTGGACATATTTTTTTCCTCTGTCTATGTTTGTGGTGTGGAACTAGTACACAAGGAGCTGTGGAATGCTACAGGAAGACTTTACCAGGGTTGATGGCTGGGCAAGCAGCACAAAGCTCCCCCATGACTTTCAAAACGTCTAAATTGGGATTTTACGATTTTTTTTTTACATTTGTCAGTGCATTTCTGTCTACCTGCAGCAGAAAATTTCTTTTCCTGCAAAGATGGCTAAATACTTTTTTCGTTTTCACCAAGAGGGGCTACAATTTGGAAGGAAATGACTGTGCTAATGCCTTCTAAGTGCATTTACTTCTTTACTACTTTACTTCTGTCTCATACAGGTGAATTCATAACTTCTCATGCAGTCACACTCTGAGCTCTGTGATCTGGTTTTGCTTCTGAGCACTTCGGTTAAAATGCTGATTTTCCCTGGATAACAGCGCTCCACAATTTTATTGTTACTATTTTTTTATCTCTATGGGATAAAAACTGACATTGGAATTACAATCACAATACCAGGTCCTCCTTCTTTTTCCCTGAAAGCTCCCAAACTGCTGATTTGACAAGGCCTTCATTAAGACTCCTGAGTCTGAAAATTGGGAGCTGGAGCTCTCAGTGCTCATGATCCATCTCTTCTGAGCCCTGGGCATGGTGCTTAATGCACACGGAAGGAAAAAATAATCAGGGAATGTGCGTGGAGGCTTGGGGTTAAGTGCCAGGAGCTGCAGAGTTTGGATGCTCATTTTCACAGTGAGCCATCACCCTAATGGACATTGATACTAATGATGGGAGAACCCCTATGGTTATGTGGTGTGTGCAGAGCTTTCAAAATCCATGCATTGCCTGGCTCTCAGAAATGCCTTTCAGGAACGCTGTGTACACATCCAAGATCATTTAAGTCAGCCAGTCCTGATTTGTTTCTCAGACTGTTGTTGACAACAATGAAATTTAGTTACCTTGTACCTAGAATTGAATGGGGCAGAGAGCAGTGTTATTGCTGTGTTTAAAGAGTGTGCAGTTTCTGTTCAGGTGAGAAATTTTGGAGGAGCACAAACCACTCGGTAACACTGACTTTAATTTATATATAATATATATATGACTTTAATTTATATATAATACTCAGAAGTAACTGAGACTAAAATCAGCCCATTTTTGCCACGTTGGATTCTGTAACAAAATCAGAATAATCAGCCTTCATTTATACCTGCTGATACAAGAGATCAGATAACTGACCCACTGTCCTAGGGTGACTTGATGCTGCTTGTATCCTCAGTCATCTGTTCTGCTTATACTGGATATTGAGTTCTGTGCTTTTCAAACTCGATCTGGGAGTGAAGGGTGGGAGAAGGAGAAGTGGTGGAAAGTTTGAGGTGGCTGTATTCAAAGACAAAGAGATAAGAGCTTCAGTTTTCCTTCTCACAGATGTGTCTGCAGCTCAGACAGCAGAAGGGAGCTCTCCTTTGCTTTTAGTTCATTTTTAGCTAGCTGAGGCAGAGAAGTTCCCCACACTGTGGCTTTTCTTTTTCTTGGAGCTGATCATCCTGCTCTGGACTGAAACCCAAACACGGGGAGCTCACACCTGTGGCCCACCAGGGCCCAGGACTTGGCATTTTCCAGCACCAGAGGGACTGGTAAGAGACTGAGTGAGCTGAGCTACAACCCGTGACAAGGACTTTCTGAATTTGTCATCTCTTCAGAACAGAAGGAGGTTCCATTGTTCAATATTATTTATATTTTGTGCTTGTGAATACGTTGCTTGTTAAACAAACAGTGTTTTCTCCACTTTTCTCAAAGGAGGTTTACCTCCCGAACTGGTTTTTGGAGGGGCTGCTTGAATTTGCTTTCTAGAAAAGACCACTTCAGAAGTTTTCTCCCAAAATTTGCCCTCAACCAGGACACCCACTTAAAAATGGTCGTGTCCAGAAGATATTTCTGCATTCCCTTCCCAGTTTTGGTGGTGGTGGTGTTAATGAGGTTGGGTTTTGGTACTTAGTCTAGGTGACAATGTTGCAGAATTCTGTTCCAGGTGAAACCAGTGTAAAAACACCTTAAAAATAAACAGTCCTAGAATCGTTTGGGTTGGAAAAGACATCTAAGATCATTGAGCTCAACCATTAACCTAGGCTATAAATACATGGTAAATGCTCTAAACAGTTGAATGCTTCATCCTTAAATTCCAACCTTGTTGAGGTTGGATGGTGGCTTTTTGTTATTCTGAAGGACCAGGTGAATTAATTGGTTGCATCCCTGCAAGGTGAAGCATGGGAAGAGATTAATTCCCCTCTCCTCTTGCCATGGCCCACCTGTATCTGTCTCTCCTCTTCCCCCATTCCCAGATCCCAAGGGAGAGCAGGGGAACTGTGTCTGGGTGATTCCAGGCTGGGTGGTGCTGATCACACTCAGGTGAAGCCTTTGAAACAAGGGGATGTGACAAGTGCAGGCAGAGCTGGTGGATTTGCTGCTTTTCCTTACTTACATAATCTGATGGCAGTTGATAAGTAACACCACCAAGATACAGCGGAGTCACTTCCCATTTTCAGCACCCCTCACTTTCTTATCCCTTTTTTAAAAACTTTAGATACTTCAGTGCAAGCCAAGTATTGACTTTGACTGAAGGAAGGCAATTAATCACAGTACTTATGAATAGATCATTTACTGCTGGGTGGGTGCATGAGGCTGTTGTGCTCAGGGAGTCAGAGCAGGCTGATCTGGGTTTGTGGCACTCTGTGCTGTTGGGATCTGTGAGGCAAGTTTCTCTTCTGGTCTTGGGCAGTTTGACTTGAAAGCAGAAAACCACAGCAGTGGGATGTCAGAAGAGTGTGTTTGTATCCATAACGTTGTGTTTGGGGTGAGGACAGGTGATCCTACTGCATGGGAGTGCCTCAGTAGTTGGTGGTGACCCTTCTGCCAGGACAAAGTGTCTTGGTCAGCTTCCTGAGCTGCACTGAGTTAATGGAGGCTACTTTCACAAGATTTTGAATCATCAAAAAAATCTTTAAAATCAGTATAATAACATCCATTCACCCTGTCTGCACACACTGGTGGTTTTCTCCCACAGCATCCCACATCCACCTCTTCCACCCATAGTTCCTGCAGCTGGGAGTTCATAGCCCGTGCAAGCTTCAATAAATGAAAAAGAAACTCCCAAACCCGCGTTTCCTTTTTATTGTTAAAAAGATAGCAGTTAATTAAGGACTAGAGAAACCCAAGGGAATGGTGTGAGCGTCTGTGAAGGGCTTAAAGGATGTTGGAAGCAAAGTGTCCTGTGGACAGTGAGGCAGCTTTTTGCTCATCAACTTGCTTGTTTTGACCCAGATAATTTCTGGAAACCCTGAATGGCTGCAGGAAGGATAAAAGTCACGTTGTACTGAAATTCAGTGTAGTTGAGTAGAAAAAACTGCCAGGGAGCTGTTCAGATGAGAACCTAAAGCATGTGTTCATGCCTTTGTCTGGTTTTTATTTCCTCTCTACTTTTTCTAATGAAGGAGTTCTTTTTCATGCGGAGTTGGGTGTGCAAGGGTTGAAGTCTGTCTTGGCCCTTTCTTGGGTCAAGACCATAGAAACTGTAGCATAATCTTCTCTTGGAAGTGAGATCAGGGTGGTTTGGATAGCCTGAAAAAACAGAGGGCAGGTATCTTAAGGAACATTAAAAAGACATGCAGAATATTGTTACTAAATTAAGTAGCTCACATGGGCTACACATTAATTTGAAATTTGCACTTATTCTGTTTTTTGGTTTTTTTTAAAGTGAGATAATTAAGAGCAGTCAGATCAATCAACAGCTTAAAGGATCATCTACTCAGAGAATACAAGAGCTACACATACTCCTACAGACATCACACTTCCTTCCAGCATCTGTTCATTAGCCTGTTGTAAATTCACATGAATGGGACCACAGAATACTGCTGCTCCAGAAGTGTCTTTTGAGCACCTGTATTCTTTCATGGACAGTTGCTTATGACTTCTGGTTTCCATAAAAATCCTCTCTATGTATTTTTCTTAAACACTTTATTTAAGGCAGGTGTATAGAAGGCAATGCTTGAGCTATGAAGTTGGGGTCTCATGGTATTTATGGCTGCACCACAAGGAAATCAGATCAACAGCTTTTGATGCACTTTCTTTTCTTTTCTGGATTGAATTTGCGTTATTTTGTGATCCAGTTCAAACCACAGAACTCTGCTGCTGTGAGAACAGAAGACTGTTTGAAGTTTTAAGTAAGAAATTTCTTTGAAGATGTCTTTAGCCCCATTTATCTTTTTTTTCAGGGAACCCACAAAAGAATTCAAAGCAAACAGTCATTTTTATAAGAAAGTGCCATTAAAGCACTAAGTAAATTTTTTTTTTTAAATGTTGGTTTTACTTAATTTATTTTGGAAATTCTTAATAGAGGATCTGGATTTGCAGGGTATGCAGTGGAGTGTGTTCCCAGCCCTGAAGGTCTTGGGGAGGGTTCAGAAACAGCCTGAGCCTTTTGCTTAGGGACAGCACAACCCCCATCCTGTTTTCACATCCAGTCTGGTTCACAAGGATGTAAATAGTTCAGCAAAACGAATGAAAATGTGGGGATTCAACCGTTTCCTGTCAAAATGCTGTTTTATCAAAATGGAAATATTTTGCGAGAACATGTCAGTTTTGACAAATTGTTTTGATGGGTGAAGTCTAAACAAATTGTTTTAGCATTCTATGTTATTTTGATATAAAGACATCTCATTTCGACTCCATCATTTAGACCTTTATAACATAGTTACAACATTTATATGTTAATATTTTCGTAACTTATAAATATTGCATCGAATGTGTGACAACTTTAAAATTAAAAGAAAATGTCAATATTGTAAGATTTCTATATTTTTGCAATATGCTGTTTAGCTTTTAAAAGACTGCGTATCTTGTCACAGAATGGTTTGCATTGGAAGGGACCTTAAAGATCATACTTTTCCATTTCCCTGCTGTGGAAAGGGACACTTTCCACTAGACCTTGGATGCTCCAAGCCCTGTCCAGCCTTAGTTTTCCTGGCTGGGTGACCTGTAGCAGATCTCCACTGTAATGTCACCCATCCCTGCTGGATGGAGTGGCTGCAATTCCCTTGTGTTGTCCTTCAGGAGCATTCCTGCTGATCTGTGATCCTTCTCTCCAGGCTCTGGGCATTTCTTTCTGGCACCAGCAGCTTTACTTTAATGTATCTTAAATATATATATGATTTTTGTATCTAATATATATATATATACACATATATACACATATATATATATGTATATTTATATATCTATATTAAATTTTGAACATCCTGAATGGTTTAGAAAATTTATCTTTTAATGAGATCCTGGTGTTTTAGTTTATTTTACAGTGGATGGAGAATTGCCTGGGTCCTGCCCAGCTATAAATTCCCCTTGTTAACTATTTTTGTTCATTCCAGTCCTAGGAAAGTGTTAAATTTTTAATGATAAAAATAGTTTCCACACTGAGAGTGTTGTCACTTAGCAGATTAATCTGAAAGATCTTAAACCATTTTATAAAGCTGTTTAAGATGCTGTTCTTAGCATATGAGAAAATTAAAACTCTGCTGTTTAGAGGTTGATGGGTTCCAATGGGGATTCTCCAGTAGAGGTGTTGACAGGTTGCTGGTGATCCTGGGTTATTAAAAAAAAGTGACCCAACATGAAGCATGTTTTGTTGTTTTTTGGTCAATTTTTTTTCTAGGTATGGACAAAAATTAGCATAATTGGATATTATTGCTTGTTGGGCACATATATCCATGGGGCATGCTGAGGTGTTTCCAAGGAGTAGCTTATTTTCAGGTGCTATATGCCTGTAAGTTATTTATGCTACCATTCCTTTATTTTACCAGTTCAGATCTCTGAGTCTTGTTCTTGCCAATCAAGTGGGTGCCTTGGGGGAAAAACAGTCATGAAAAGTAAAAAAACAACCACGTTCTTTCCGTTGTCTTGTCGGTCTTTCAGATTTGAAGGTTTCTCCTGCACTTTGCAGTGTCCTGTTCTTGGAATAAAAATAAAAATAAATATATATATATTAAAAAAAAAAAAAAAAAAAAAAAAAAGAAGAAAAGAAAAAAAAAAAGAGAATTTCCATGTAAACTCATGACCTGAGAGGAGTGGCTCTCAGCAAAACAGCTACTAGAAAACTAGATAAAATCCCAAGAGTTGCTAATGTGATAATAGTATCTCATATTCATTGAATGGAGTGCCTGTGTGCTGTCATGGGACTGCGAATGTGCTTTTAATCTCTTATTTCTCTAGAGAGGCAGATAAATCTGAACCCATTATGTGCTGAGGCTGAGGCAGGGCACAGAGATGTACAGGGTTGTAGGGAATGAAGCTGCTGTCCTGGCTCTCGGGCACATGTTCGGGGGATTGGAGGAGACGGGGTGTGCATTGCTCCAGCATTTCCAGCTGCTCTTGGAATGGTTTTCATGGTCAGCACGCACAGAGCAAGGGGAAAGGGCTGGGTTTGAGCTGCTGATAGGGAAAACCTGATGATAAATACTAATGGTACCCTGGCCAGGCTGGCAGCAGCCCCTGCTCCTCAGGTGGTGCCAGGTCCAACTGCAGCCTGGAGTCTCAAGACACAGCTTAGGAAAATGAGACCAAGGAATAAAAGTGAGGAAATGGCATTGGATCAGAAGGGGAGGGAGGAATGGGAGTCAGAGACATTGTAGGCAAGGTGAATCAAGTAGAGAAAAGTGGGAAGAATTTGAGGGATATTGGATATGATCCATTTTTGGGTGGAGTTCAGCTCTCTGGAAGGGGCACTCAATTTTCTAACCTGAGTTTTAATGTTAGAAAAGTCCTTTTTCTTTCTCATGTAAGAATTTGCTGTAATATTTGCCAATTAGAAGGGGATATCTGAAATAACTATTTTTTTCACAGAAGGAGGCAGTGAGCTGCAGGGACCTGGTTTTTACTTTGTGTGGGTAATTTCACTGAGGTCTGTTGGGAGAGGCTCAGCCTTCCCCAGCCCATCGCTGGGAGCTGGTGCATCACTAGAGCTGCTCCTCAGGAATGGGGGAGGGAAATGTGGGATCTTTCTCAGGTGTTTCTGTGGTGGTCTGGATTCAGGTGGATTTTCCTCTGTGTGCTGTTAGTCCTGAATGAACTCGGTCTGCAGCAGAAATACACAGGGGTCTTCTGAGAAAATGGATCTCTTGAAAGGTAAAGAAAGCATGGCTGTCTGAAACCCATGGACCACTCCTGACTCACTGCATTTATTTAAGGCAGGGAAAAATGTTTTGAAAACAGGAATCCTAATGGAGTTTAGGTCCCCATGGAGCAGGAGTCTTTATCCTGGCCACCTTCCCTTCCCACCAGCTGGCCAGCCAGCTGCAAAAAAATTCCAGAGTTCTCCCAGCCTAGTTCTCTCCAGCAGTAGGAGAGGTTCAGTAGAGCCTTTTCCTGTAGCTAACGAGGGAAAATGGGAAAAAGTGATTGAAAGTTCACTGCTTCAGTCCCCAGGTGCCGAGTCTGATATGCCAGAGGAGCACCAGCATTTCTGGAGAGGGATGCACAGGTTGGGCACCCATGCATTGCACTGACAGCTATTCTCATTTACCCAGCAGCTTTTCCTTAGTTTGAATATATTTGTTTAACATTTTACTTGGTCCTCAAAGGCTTTTGCAGATACCATGATCATTCAGATTCACTTCATTACTACTAAAAATTAATATTTGCATTGTGGTGACTTGAACTGTAAAACTGAGAAGGCTGATTGTGCTCTATAAGCACAGAGGAAGGTACAAATCCCTGTTCCTACATCTTCCAGTGCAATTTATTGTCTCTCAGAGGTTTTCAGAGTTGTTTTATCTATGCCACAAAAGCAGAATAAAATAAAGGAAAACCCTAGAAATTAGATTTGTATGGGAAGGATGGTTCTGAAACCACCTAGAAAGTGAAAATAGCTCAGGCTTTCTTTCAGCTGAGCCTGTTTAGTCTGAAAACAGAGGTCACCTTGGTACTTTCAGACTTTGGAAGCCTCTAATGCAGATATGAATGTGGAGAGGAGCTTATTTAGATGTCAAACTGTGAGGTGCAAGTCTTTTAAAAAGGACAGGGGATTTTTTTTTTTTTTTTTTTTACTCTCTGAAAGGCAGTGGAAGGGAGACTGACTGACAGACAGCCAGATCTGTGAATCAGGCACCGTTATGACATCTCCAGTTGGGCATCTGGAAGTGGAAGCCCCTGAAATCTGTTAATCTGTTGTCAACTTTGAAAATCCTATTCTCCCCCCTGTCTCCCCCCGCCCCACTCCTGCCAGCTTTGAAAGTTCAAACTGTGTGCTTTTTATCACATTTGTCATTCCTTGGTAGTGAAGCTCTGGCATTCAGAAATTTGGCTGACAACTTTGTGGGAATGAGCCAAAATCGAGTTCAACTTGCACCTTTCTGTGCTGCACCCAGTGCTGTTCACGGGGAGAGGCAGAAGTCTAAGCTAGAGGGACTCTAGCCTCTTTCATTACCACAATTACTGTCCTCTCCCTGATGCCAAAAATTCAGCTTGTTTCCTTTATCCTGAGGTAGGTGGACAGAAACTGATGAGGTGTACACAGCAGGAGTGTTGAGACAGAAAGTATTGTATCTAAACCATTTCTTCCCAGGCTGTTCTTTCATCTTAAATGATGCAAAGGTTATAAATCTTCTGGAAATCATGCAAAATCAGGGCTGCAAAAGACTTAGAGTGTTTCCAGGCAAGTTCAAACACTATTTTGTGGAGGCTCAAGTCCGGAAGTGCAAGGTTTGATAATTTTAAATAAATTTAAATGCACATTTAAAGTAATTTAGATATCTAAACTGGTTGTATAGCTCAATCTTGGAGAACTGGGTTTTGGGGAAGGAGAACAGCTCAGAAATGAGGTTGAGGTAAGGTGTACTGGGCATGACTTGTGTCTTTATCCATGCCCAATCCTATGTATTACTGTGGGGTAATGGTCTTTAAACAACATATTTAGCTGTTTATTTGGAGGAAATGTTTAAATTTTCAAATGCTTGTGATTTCTTCCCTTCTCTAGGTGTTTCTAAGTTAGCGACATAACTGCATTCCTGATGATTCTCTCTCATATAAGTAAGATTATTTCGGGGAGAAAACAAAGTTTCAGATGTGTTTTAATTTTCATTTACAGGCAGGTAGAATTAATGTCTAATTTCTGGATTTCTGATTGAACTGCACAGTGCATTTGAAGAGGCATCTCTTTCTCTGAAGCTGAGATTTGCTGAATTATTGCCTTTATGTGTCCACTGATTTTAACCAGAGCTGACCCAGAATGTGAATCCTAGAGGCAAAATTTATATATTTCAGTTCAAATCTTATAAAACCGCATACATGTCCTAAAGTAACACTGGTTCAGAGTGTTTACCTCAGAAATTACTCATTTTTTTTCTAGATGCAAGAGAAGTTCTTGATAAAGGAAAGATTTTATGTCTTTCTTCTTGCTAGTCTATTGACTCAGCAGCTGATATATGATGTTCTCAGGGTTGATTTTTCTACTTTGTTGGAAAAGCACCTGGAGTTTCTGGTCTGCTGTCAAGGAATTGAAAGTTTGCGCAGCCTATTTTTTTCCCAGAGGTCATTAGTGACCATACAAAGAGACTTTATAAATCACATCTGAGCCCAGGTGATAAGCAGGAAACGAGTGGTTGCACAAGCAGTGGCCAATTCTGAATGGGAGAGATGGGGATGATAAGCCACGATGTTGTAAATCACTGTCGGTGGCTACAGGGGAACAGCACCTTCCCATTTTTTGGGATTTAACTGTGTGCACAGGTTGCCCGAAGAACTGGACAACAAACCAGCTTTTTTCCTCATCTGAGTTGCACTTGCATCCAAAACTTTTGAGCTGGTAAATCCCAAGGAGGAGAAGTTTCTAGAATGATTGAATCACAGGATGGTTAAGGATCATCCCATTCCACCCCCTACCATGGGCAGGGACACCTTCCACTATCCCAGGTTGCTCCAAGCCCTGTCCAGCCTGGCCTTGGACACTTCCAGGGATTGTGCAGCCACAGCTCCTCTGGGCAACCTGTGCCAGTGCCTCATCCCTCTAATAATGAAGAATTTCTTTGTAATAAATACACCAGGTCCACTGTGTGACACACACGTGGCAAGTCGCTGCAGTCTGCTGTGCTAAGCAATTCTTTTCTTCCCTCCCCTTCCCCAGCAATCAAGGAGAAATACATGGACTGGACAGAGTTTCTCATCCAGGATCTGACCGGTGCCAGGACGGCCCCTGCGAATTTGCTGGAAGGTGTATGTATTAGATTGCAGTTCCTCCTCCTCGGTGTGTGTGCTCCTGGCCCGCAGGGCTGTGTGCTTGCAGTGTCTGTGTGCCAGCCCTGAGACCTGCCCCAGCCCTGCCCCAAAATCTCTGGCAGCAGTGCCTGGACTCTGCTGGCTCTGCTTCTGACCCAGTCACAGGGTGTTTGTTTTGCCTTTTAGTTTTTTAGATAAAAATGGGTGCTCAGAAGAGGCCTGGTGGGGGAAGGAGGGCATGGAGGGGATCCACAGAAGGGAGAACTCAGCCCTTCAGTGCCCCATTAGATCCATTAAACCAGTGACCTGAGCTGCCAATCCATCTCTGCCCCATCCCTGGAAGTGTTCAAAGGCAGACTGGATGAGGCTTGGAGAAAAGTGGTCTAGTGGAAGATGTCCCTGCCCATGGCAGGGGGTTGGAACCCCCTGATCTTTAAGGTCAGGGTGATCTTTAAGGTCCCTTCCAGCCCAAACCATTCTGTAGTTCTGTGGCACAGGTTGGAGAGGGGGTTTAGTAGGTTGATGGGAAGCTCTGTCAGGTTTATCTTTATATGTATATGGGAAGTGCTCCCTCAAGGACATTCCCTCCACCTAAATCCAGCAGTCTCATTTAGTGGGGAAGTTGTTGGGTGAGCTGGCCTCAGAAGAGCAGAAGGGTTTATTTTTCAGATGCAGCCATTCAGCCGAGATCCACAGGGTAACTTGCACCTGGGACAGCCTCAGGGTGCTTTCACACCTGGATAAAATCCCACAGGTTCACCTTGAAATAATGGGCAGCTTTTGCTGCAGGGCCTGCTCTGCTCTCATGTGGATGCTGTTGGGGGCATTTGGGCAGGAGACAGATGGTCCTGCAGGAGCCCCTCATTCTTTGTCCCTCTGTATTTAGCCTGAAAGTGAGGGCATACAGGAATTTACTTCCATGAAAGTGCTCACATTGGCTTGTGGGAAGCCAGTGTGCATCCAGGCACCGTTTTTGATCATTTTGTCCCTGGTCACTTCCACCATCCACAGCTACATCCTTTTTCCACATGCCCAAGCACTATGAATATACCTGGCAGGGAGAACTAATATTGAACCATTAGGGATTTCCCCCTCCCCAGGTCTGAGGGATGAACATCCTTTTCAGACCCCAAATAATCCATTCCTGGACTACTTCCAGGTGGCATATGCAAAAATCTGATGGTGTCCACCCTCCATCTCTGGTGTGTGCCAGACCTCCCTTTTCTGCAGGCAGGGAAGAGGGGCAGCCCCAGGCAGAAAAGCAGAGAGAGAAAACATTGTGTTGGCTTGAAACAGTTTCTGACCCTTCTCTGGTGTTTTATGTGCTCAGTGCTGTCTGTGTCATGCAATGTATGTTGGCCCCTGTTGGCAGATTTGCTGTTCGTGAGTGCTGCAGATTGTTGTTAGACTGTTAAATCAATATGTAGTGCTACTTTTTAAATCTTTTTTTTACATGCCAGCTACGCATGTGAAGGGTTCTTGCATTATGGTAAATGTTAATATTTCATGCAAGCCGATTATTAATCCTAGCCATTCAGTTCTCATGGGGTAAGTGACAACCCATTGGCTTAAAATTTAGCACACAAATCAGGGAAGCAATATTCACTTTGATACAGCCAGGGATTTATTATAATAAGTTAAATCATTACACCATCGTTTCTTATTAAAGAATATTTTGTTGCAATGAAGCAGTTGTATGAGAGGGGGAAAAAAATCCACATTTAAGTGGATTTCTGTTGTATTATTAAATTCTGACACTGCATTTTGCCATGAAATAATATTTGAAGAGATTATACAGATGCTTGGAGCTTGCACTCTAGAAAAGTATCTTATTATGGCAAATATATTGTTCTGAGAAATATCTGTTAATCATAAAGGTGTTAAAATTGTACATGTGATAAGCTTTTAGTTAATTTTAATTGCATTTTTTGTACCATATTCTCATTCTCTTGCCTGCTTTTTTAAATTAAGAGAGATGTATGAAAATCAGTTGCATCTCAAAATTTGAATATTTTCAATGTTCAGTAGGAAAAATAGCTTTTTGAAAAATAAGGCTTTCTCCTTATTTTGTTTTGTAGCCTCTGTTAGAAAGAACCATCCTGGACTGACTCTTGATTTGAAGAATTAATATTTTAAAATGTAATGTGAGATACTTACATGGTTTAATTAAGTAAAAGTGGGACAAACACAGGAAAAAAATGGTCTTTGTTTTTAATGGATTTTGCCTTTGCTTAGCATCTCCTTTGGGGACCAATGCTTCCAAGTCCTGGGGTCATTTTAATGCTGCTCTTAAAACCCCGGAACTGAGACATTGCATAAGAATTTAAACTTGTATTTAATAAAAAATAAGAAATCTAACCATTATGTTAAAGCTTGAGAACACAGAGAATGCTCACAGCCACAAAACAAAAACACTGAGCCCCAAAGGGGTTGTTCTGCAGAGCATCTCATGGTTTTTTAATGCCTGTGCTTGCAGGTGGAAAGTTACACACATGTGTAAATGGCTGCAGAACTGGGATCCCAGAAAATAACTGTGTGGAATCAAATAACCTCAGTCACTGGGATTTCTTGGGCATGGTGGCTTGACCCAACAAATCCTGTGTGCCTTGGGCTTGGATCCAAACTTCCTGTGGGCTTTGAGATAACCCCCACAGACTCATACATCCATGGCTGGGGGCGATAATTTGCTCTCCATGCCAGTAGGAATAAGATAAAGCTGATCTTGGGGAAAGAGATGAGTACACAGAGGGAAATTTCTGGGTCATGCACAAAGTAGTCACCTTTTAGTTAAATATTAGGGTCCAGTCCTGTGGTTGGTTCTTATCAGCTGCAATCAATGAGAATTTGTTTGAAATCCTCCAATACAACTGGGCTTTGAGTAGTTCAGGAGCGTCCTAAATGGATGTGCCTTACAAGCTGTTCCACCTTTTATTATTCTTTTTTTGTTGTTGTTGTTGATGATGTCAGTTGAGAAATTAGCACAACTGTTGTTTTCTGTTTTACTTCTGAATTTGCACTTGGAAGACATTGGGTAAAATAGAAGAAGAACAGACTGTTTGCTGATCGCTTGGATGATGGTGTGAAAAACAAAAATAATCTTCTGCTGTCATCTGTTTCCTTGAGAAGTCTTCAAATAAAGTTTAAAATAAGGAGTTTTGCTTCTATTCAAACAGCCTCTGCGAGGAAAAAACCCTGTAGACCTCATTACAGTTGATTCCTTAATAGAGCTGCAGGATTCCCAGAATCCCTTTCAGTACTGGATAGTTAGTGTGGTTGAAAATGTTGGAGGAAGATTACGCCTTCGCTATGTGGGATTGGAGGAGACTGAATCCTATGACCAGTGGTTGTTTTACTTGGATTGCAGACTTCGACCAGTCGGTTGGTGTCAAGAGAATAAATACAGAATGGACCCACCTGCAGGTAAAGAGCCTCCTTAAAATATTGTCTCCCTTTGTGGCTTTCACTGATGTTTTGAGATACTTGTGCAGCACGTTTGTCCTTTTCCAGCATTCACATTGCTTTGTCAATAGTTTCTGGTTGTGGCACAAACGGGAGGTGAGATCCATCTAATTTGGGTTCAAAGGGGGTCAGGTGAACTGTATTGTTTAATAAATAAATTCAGTTGAAGTCTTTGCAAGTCTGTCAGACCATATGAAACACCAGATGACGACAATGTGGAGAAGAAGCTTTTTAGGGTTGAGTTTAATGTTCAAACCAGTTTGAATGGAAAGGGATTGGGACTGCAGTTAAGCCAGTCTGGGATCACAGATCAATCCACCTTCTCCTGTGTAGGTTAACAATCTGTCCAGGTCTGTGCCTCATTTTCTTTGTGCTGTAGCAGAAGTTTTTCCATGAATATTAAATTCCCCACCCCTGGGAAGATGTTCCTGATGTGGCTTCTGTGGCTCACACCTAATGAGGAAAGTTGACCTCGATATGTTCAATTCTTGTGTTCACAAGTTTGTGTGGGACTTAGGTCTTGAGTGTTTTTTGGAAGTTTGTGTTTTTCTTCACTGGTAGGTAGGAATCAATGTTCCCCATCACTTCTAATTTAGATGTGAATGCTGGAGAGCATGAATATCACCCACTCTGTTATTTTACAGAGTCTTAGTGTTTCAGAGAAACAGCTTTTTCATTGACCATCTCTGAACCCTCTTGGCCTATATGGGTTTAGTGAATATGGAAATGGCCCAGAGGAGATTTGTTCTTTCTCTTTGTTCATTCCATTTGCTTTCTACTCTTTCCTCCTGTTATCCAGTTGTACATCTTCTCTGTGGATTCCCTACCCCTCATGCCTTTCTTTTCATTTTTTTCAGCTTTCTAAATTTGTTATTGGACTCTTTATTTGCTGGAGTTTTTTACTTTTTTTCTCCCCTCTCCTTCATTTAACTTTTAAATTTCTGTCTCTCTTTCTTACCTGTTTCCATCTGATAACTGTTTCCTCTCTGTACATTTCTCTGGTCATTCAATTTTTAGTCAACATTGTTATGAATGGATTCAATGCCCAGATCTTCTTCCTGATTTGTATTGACTTAAATAGGTCTTCATTACTTTACATCTCCTGAAGTTGAACCTTGTAGGAGTTCTCTGAGAAAAGAGCCTTCAGGTCTGACCTCTGCTGGTTTTTGCCCAAATTTTCTCCTGATCACTGCTTCTGGGGTCTTTCATTGATCCCCCTTCTGACCCCAGCTGTCAGGCTCTGCACTGCAGGGAATAGCCAGTCAGGAGTGGAAATCTGAGGAGTTTCTGGAGGCAGGAATGCTGGTTGTTCCACTCCTGATCATTTGGTGTCCACCTTACATGGAGTCACAGAATAGTCAAGATTGGAAAAAAACCTTTATGATCTTCTTGTCCAACCACCCAACATGTCCATGAGGCACAATGAATTAATAAAGTATATGAGACATTAATTGAGAGGAAGAAGACAGAAAAAAACCCCAAGTGGCTGGTCTTAGGGGATCTGCTTCAAATTGAAGTCTCTTCAAAAGGAATCTTGGAGCAGTCAGGGAAGCAGTAGTGAGTTGTGAGGACAAGATGCTGGCAGCAGAGAGCTCTAAAGAAGCTCAGAGATGAGGCTATTTAACCACAAATTCAAAAAATGAAGTCTCCTAAGGACCTGAGGCCTGGAGACTGTGTCAGGGATACATCCCCGGTATCATCTTCTTTAGGGAAGGGTATTTGGACTAGGAAGACGTCTGTTGTGTGAAAAACCAAGTGTGGACTTTCTTAGGAAGGAGAGATTCTGTGGGCAGTACCTTGTTTATCACACATCAGGGATTAGATTGACCTGCCACGGTGCAGACATCGAAAGACAGTTCTGCATGAGAAACTGCTTTCTCTTTGTAATGAGTAGGGAAAAGAGGGTGCCAAGACAAAACTAACATAGGTAAGATGAAATGACATCTTTTAAAGCCTATTTTTCTCACTCACAGGGGTTGAAACCGATGAACACACATCTGGTTTCCTTAATTTTGAACATCTGAAGGCAGTTTAGGCGACTCCTGCATTGACAAAGGGAGCAGATGAGCAAAGAGATGCTGAGGACATGTAGCTGCTCCCAGATCAGGCTGTGTGTCCCCTTGCTATCACACTAGGGTGTTGTTATACATCACTTCTGCAGCTTGAGACAGTGCTTTGCCTACCCTCGACTTGGATGCTACATACCCACCCTGAGTTTTATTTCCCTCTGTGTCTGGGGTGTGGCTTTCCTTTGTTGATCCACCTCTGGCACCTGCCAGGTTTCACTTCCAGCTCAGTCTTTCAAGATGCAGAGCATCTCAGATAAAGGAGGTCCCATGGACCCAACAATATTTTGGATGGAGGAATCTCTTTTCTGAAGCCACCCACATCCTAACACCCACTTAATGTGAAAGAGGGTCCTCTGATGTGTAAGGTCCCTTCCAACCCAAACCATTCAGTGATTCTATGAAACAGCATCCCAACTGTTCCATCCCATCTTCTCCAAATGGACTCTGTATATTTCACAAGCCCATTTAACTGAAGCAAAGTGGTTATAGCTTATTTTTCCCTTCAGATGTATATCTGAGTCTGGAATAAGCCTTCTTGCTAGTGCAAATTGGCACAGGCTGCTTGACACAGAGCCACTGATGGCCTGAACTCAGCTGTTTATGCAGGAGAAGATCATCCCATTTTATGCTACTTTTTATTTAAAGACAAATTGCCAGTAATTTTAATTGCTCACTACTTGTGAACCCTAATACAAATTGACACAGTACACTTTGTTCAATTACCTGCAGCCCTGGCACTTAAATAAAATGCTTTATGCTCTTTTAACCATGCAATTTAGTGTCCATACACTTGCCAGCGTAAGCAAGATGCCACTAATTGAATGTGTACATGATATTCCTTGCTGGACCTTGAAACCACTGGAGTTGCCTCTGTGTCTTGTATTTTGTTGACACTGCCCATAGAAGTTACTGCTTGTTTTCGCTGATTTCGGCCAAAATTGCCCAAAACTTGGCCAGAGTTGCCCAAAATACCAATTTCATCTTTCTTGTGCTTCACTGGCATCACAATAGAAAGTGAGGGTCTGTTTCCAGAAGGGAAGTATCAGTTCTGAACTCAGACTTGAAACAACGGGCTGGCTGCAGTGTGGGGTAAAATCATATTGTGTTAAGTATTCCCCTGTAAATGAAACAAAAAAAGAAATAAACAAAGTGAGTTGTGCGTCTCCCTGCCTTTCATGCTGATCAGAATTCCTGCAAGCAAAGGAGAAGTGGGGCAGCAAAACTATAAAATAATGAACAATTAGATAAAGAGTGCACTTCTTAACACTTGTGCCTGCTGCACACGCTGTAAACGAAGACTTGAAATCTGTATTCCCGTTAATAACCAGACAGCTGAGGAATTAAAAATACTGCCCTGAAAGGTTAACATTCCCCTTTGAGTGTGTTTAAATTCATATGCATATCCTTGATGTCTGTTCTGAAGTAGTGAGATTTGATATAGTGGAAGTATAAATACATCCACTTCAGTGAGTGATTCTGCAAATCCTGTTTTGATAAGGTCTTAAATCTGTTGAGTTCAGAGCATAAAATTCTCTTGTACCATCACTGCTAGGTGGAAACAGTGCTTGCCAATTCCTTTTTTTTTTTTTACGCATATTTTTTATTCTCTCCTTCAGAATTGTAAGATACAGCAGTAAATCTTCTGCTAGCTAGTAAATATATATGGTTATTAGATGTACAGGATTTAAATGCAAATTGGGCCAAATTGAACTTTGATGTGAATGTGGGAAGCCAGACTGGCCAAAGAAAAGCTTCATACTCTTCACTCTGTACCAAGGTTCAAGTTTATTATTGAGCAAATGTTCATTTCCATTTTAATAATTGTTGCAATCTATCTACCTATCTTCTCTCTTTGAGGCGTTGATATGAATGTTCTGCAGTAACTTGTTACGTGCAAGATAACAATGTGTTTTCTAGGGCAGGAGTAAATCCAATATAATGTTCCTCATCACAGTATTGTTTCCTACATTGTTCCCTTTGATGATTCATAGGCATTTCACTGCACTGAACCATAAAGGGCTTGTTAATATCATGATTTAATAATATTAAACCTGTGTAAAGAACTCACTGGAAGCAATGTGAAGCTGCACAAAGATGTTGCCTAAAAGTGTAATGATGAAAATTCATAAGTGTAAGTCCTTGCTCTGGTGTGATGCTCTGGTTTGAGTGTGATACCAGAAAATGTGTCTGGGTACAGATTTAGCTGAAATGTTTCTTCCCACACCCACCCCAGCTCTGCAATTAAAAAAAAAAAAACCCCAAACCTAAACACTTTCTGATGAATGGGTGCCTTAATAATGGCAATTTTTGTTTTGTTCAGATATGACTAATTGGCTAGAGACCTGAGGCTCCTCAAACTAGGAAACATCAGGTATTTTGAGAAATGAAAAATCAAAGGAGAGTTTTTTTCACTGTTTTCAAGTAATGAGTTAATATGATTCTCATTCCTTTGGCAATATTTGAAGGATGTGAATTTTTCTGGGTTTTACTCCAAGATATAAAACACAATTTTTCTCCAGTGTGCCCCTGCTAGTTGCTTTGTGTTGAATTTATCCAAGCTGCACAGCTTGGAATATAGACACTGTTCATTTCACTTGCTCTGTCCATTCATGACTTAAGAACTTCAGTCTTCCAAAAATGTTTGATCTCCAAACAGTCACCTCTTGGTTTTGTTGTTCTTCTTTCCTTTTTGTTACTGTCGTCTGTTTAGATATCTATTCTCTGAAGACTATAACTGAGTGGAAATGCGCTCTGGAAAAATCCCTTAATGATGCAGCAAATTTTCCTCTTCCAATGGAAGTATTCAAGGTAAAAGATACTTTTCCTTTGCTTGTGGAACCTGTGTTGAATAAATATCATGCCATGTTTAGCAGCTTATGTTAAACTTTTTCCAGAAGGTCCTTAGCTATAATTCATAACCATGGAAGGTCACAAGTTGGATGTTTGTATAAAACACTTTTTACATGTGGACTTATTTCTTGGTTGGTGTTTTCTAGAGGCTGGGGGTGACCAGCAGGGATTTCTCCAGTTATTTTTCCTGTGTCTTCCTCTGTTAGACCTGTGCAAAGACATCATACACAGCTGTGAAATAGTAAGGCTGTGAATATAAAAGTTGACAGAAACTGGACAGATTTCTGTGAGCCTTGCACTAAAGTTTTCACATGATCACAAGCCTCAGAGACCTGTACTGGAAGTGAGAGATAATTTTGTTCCTACATATTTTTTTAATTTTTTTTTTTTTCTTAATTCTCACTCTGGTGCTTCAGCCCCAAGGCACTGGCTTTAATTTCCCATGTGAATCAAAACTGCTGTTAACCATGGTGGCTCCAGATAATCCTGATTTACAGCTGTGCCTGCCTGGCTTCCAACAGTTCTGTCCTGGCTGGGGTGGGATGGGCAGTGAGAGGATGCTCAGGGAGGTGTGTGGGAGCACAGCAGTGACCCCATGTCTCCAGTGTCACCTCTTGCTTGGGGACCTGCTGGACCAGGCTGCCCTCCCCACCACCAGCCTGGGGACCCTGTGGGTTTCTTGAGTGGCACTGCACTGGGATACTCCAGAACATCCATGGAATTGGTGCAGTTCATGTGTGGTGATCTTTTGTATGATCTAAAGATGAATTAAATGTCCTTAAATGTGTGGATGTGGCACTCAGTGGTGGTCTTGGCAGTGCTGGGAATTGGCTGGACTTTGATCTTAGAGGGCTTTTCTAACTGAAACAATTTTATGGTTCTATAACTGGAATAAGGCTCTTATCACGTCCCATTCTGGCTGCCACAAAACCCCAGTGCCACCTTCAGCCTCCCTGCAGGGATGTGCCAGCAGCTTCCCGTGAGGAATCCAGGCTCCTCACCCAGCTGCGCACTCAAATTAGCAACATTAATTTGGGGACACTTTGCTAATAGCCCAGGCAGTGGCTCATTGGCAGTGTGGGAGCTCTGCTGTGCTGGGAGAAGAGGGAAGATTTGTGTTGGCCTTGGGCTGGTATGTGGGCTCGAGGAGCCCTGTTTTGGGATGGAAGTGGTGTGTGGAGAGTTCTGGGTCTCTGCCACTCATCTCATCCAAGGCTTCCATCTGCCAACTCTGTTAAAAGTTTGCATTGGCAGCTTCAAGATCAAAAATGCTTTGTGTGGGGCAGGGATTAAATCACAAAAGGGAATGTCTAATGTGTAAATTTTATTCCTGTCTATGTGAAAGAGTGAAGAATGTTTCTGATGAGGCTCATGAAACATCCTTTTTTAAAGAAAAGTTTATAACTAACAGCTGTGTTGCTGCCTCTTGCCAGCGTGCCAGACTTATACCCACTTATTTTAATTATTGCATGCAGGTCATAAATTTGAATTTAGCAAATTCCAGTTCCTGTGCTGTGTGGTTGGAGCTTGCAAAGATGTTCCTCTTAGAAGACAATGCAAAACCTTGGAATGCTTGAATGGCCCAAGAGGAGAGTTATTTTGGGGCCAAATGCAGCAAAAATGTCGATGTTTAGGTCCATGACTAGGTCATTAGGACTTCTTTGTTTATCATAATGTGGAAAGTGAGCACAAGATGAGCAGAGTTCAGAGTTTGGTGCTGTCTGAGCCCTGGTTCTGGTGCTCGGAAGGCAGGAGACTGAATAATGTTTTTGTGTGTGGGCATCACTTTATTCTGCCCATTTAGGGTGAATAAACCCCATTTTGTACATCTTAATTAAGGACAAAAAGACAAGATGTCATCTGTGCCTCTGAGCAAGTCTTCCTCTAGTAATGACTTAAACATGAATTAAGGCTTTAGGAGACTATCTGAGAGTAAACTCAACTGATCTTGCAAAAAAAGCCAGTGATTTTGTGTGGGACCTTCAAGTAGAATCCCAGATCCCAGCAAAGAGTGTCCTATCCAAAGGTGTCTTTCATAACTTCTTTTTATTTTTAATTTTTTTTTATTTTATTTTCAAACCCAGCACAGAAGTATTGTTTCTACACTGTGCCTGGGGCTCCTTGCTACTGTAGCTGTCATGTGTTAGATGAGATAAAAAACACAAGGTTTGACAGCTGGCAACTCTTAGAGATCTTCTGGAAAGCTGAAAATGTCTACTTTGGCAGGCATGGTGACTGCACACTGAGCAGTTACATTCTGGTTTTCCCACATTTCCCTGCAGATTTCCGTGGCTGAGCAGGGTGTAGGTGTGTGCTTGCTCTTCATGAGTAAATCCCCTGGGCTGGATTATGACTTAAATCCGTGTTGTCCTTAAAGCTCTGCATGACTGAGGGAAGTGTCACTGTGATGCCAGCAAACTGTCCCCAGGAGGTGGCACTGGCAGAGCAGAGCCACGTTTGCCGTGTGAGAAACAGCTGCTCTCAGGGGTCTGTCAGCCCATTGCTGCTGTCAGCGGTGACACTCCTCAGTTTTGGTATCACAGGGTTGGGTTCTGCCTGAGAACTCAAAAACCATGGGTTTGAGACTGAATTATCAATGTTCAGGAGTGTGGCAGAGCTGAGCTTGGCACGTGGTGGTCTTCAGCAGCAGCTCCAAAAACCTATTGCAGCAGCACAGCCCTGATCCCCTCTTGGCATCCAGGGAGAGTACCCCAGACCACAGGAGCTGGTTACAGAAATCAGGGAGAAGGCTGCAAACAGGATTTTCTTTTTTTTTTTTTTTTTTTTTTTCCCTGGTGCTGTTTTACACTTGGCCATATGTTGGAAGTGTTTGTAAAATGCTTTAGGATCCTTTGAGAAAGGAACGTGATGTTTAACTGCCAGAAAATGCTGCTATTATGCAGCTACTAAACATAGTGTTTTGCAAACTGCACATCCTGGCATAAATTTTCCTCTTCACAAAAGCTTTTTGCAACGCACCTGCTATTTTGTCGTTCCCTGCTTTTCAGAAAACATGTTGATCCTTGAAGAAAAATAAATACAGACAGAGTTTTTTCAAGGATGTTTGAATGGCTTAGGAGCACAAATCCTTCCAAACCTTGGGCCACAACCCAAGGACATGTATCCTTTGCTGTGTCTGCTCTGATTTCAGGGTGCTGTTGGGATGCCCCTGCTCTTGGTTTGGTACTCGTCATAAGTGATGGCTTGGGCTTCAGAGGACATCTGATAAAATGGTCAGGGCTTATTGTGAAAAAAGATGGTCAGAATGTTACTGGGGCCTGATTTTGAGTTATGTGGAGCAATTTCAGTGGTTTGCTTCAGTGCTGGCATTGCTGGTGCTCTTTAAGAGGAAGCCATGCTCCAAAAACAGCCCTAATATTACAAATCAGTGCATATTTTAGAGTTAGAGCCCAGCAGCTTGTACAAGGTGGATGGGTTCAGTTTCCTGGAGAGAGGCAGACAGGAGATCGTGGATATCTTCTCTAATCTCCCATTCTGCTTTCTCCAGTCTCCTGTGCCAGATCTGTGGGTCCCATGCAGATGTTATGGATCCTCACCTCAGACACCTCTGCTTGGGCAACTAAATCCTAGCCGAATTTGGGGTGCTCATCATGTCTCCATGGATTTTGCATATTGGCATCCTGTTCCCAGTTCCTGTGAAGTGAGTCCTGATAACTGGCTTGGATGGAGCTGTTACCAGCCACATCCCTAAACCAAACCCTGGTAAACTACTTGAAGAGCACCTAGGGGAGAGAGGTGATATCTAAGACAGGTGGAAGTTGCTGATTTATAGCCTTTGGTCCCATTCCTCTACCCTCCTCTCCTCTGTTCCTGAAGTTGTTTGTTTTTTTCAGCTCTAAATCTTTCTAGCAAAAAACCCGCTATTATGCCCAGCCCAGTGTTCCCCTGTTTCTGACTGGAGCTTCTGGATGTCTCCTGTTACCAGTTAATAGTATTAATTAGTACTAAAACTAATGGCATGGAAGGAATCAGTTGGGACAGATCTCTCCTAAGGAGACAGATGGAGGGACCATCCACCACCCAGGCAAGAGCTGCCCCTGAAATTCAGGACAGAGTGGTGCTTCTAGTTCTAAGCTCACAAGCCTGAAGACAAATATTAAACAGGACTCCTTCCTACCAAAAAAAAATGTTTTTTTCTGCTGGATGAACTGTACATTTTAGTAGTGAGAGTAAGAGTGACACTTCCTCTAAGACCTTGATTTTTATTTTTTAAAAAAGAAGATAATATCTCTCAGAATTTAGCAAACATTTTGGGTGTTTTAGAGTGTTTTCTTCCAGTGTTACATATTCTGGAAGAGTTTAAATGAGAGAAACTCATGGGATACTTTCAACTCAGAGACAATCCTGACCTGGCTGCATAAGTAGCCTTGAAGTCCAACAGGGTTTTTTTTCTGTCCTGATCCCCCCTCAGTGGGCACATGCTGATGCAGCAGCCTTTGCACAAGTGTGCCTTTGGTTTCCCTTGGAAGCCAAACCCCAATCCCGAGCTCCTTCATGCCCTGATGGCTTGGCTGGCCCTGGCTCCGCACGCTGCGCTTTAATAACCCGCGAGTTGCCGTGTTGTCTGCAGGCTGCCAGATTATTTATACTCCATCTGTTCTTCCCCATCCGTGGGCTCGCCAGCCCTTTTCCATGGCTGCTGTTTGCCTGGCTGGGAGACGTGCATGGCTTCCCAATCCCTCTGTTGTTCTGCTGCCTTTTGATCTACTCCTGCCTCAGCTCCATTGAAACCATTTATCTTTGTAAGAACCAAGGGACACCACAGAGGGAGTGAGGATGTCTCTGATACCAAGGGGTGAGATGGAGCCTGGTGGTACCTCTGTGAGCAGTGAGCAGCTCTAGCCCTCTCCAGCTCCCTTCTGACTGTGCAGGGCTGTGCAAGGATTTGGTTTGGGGGAGCAGTCCAAGGAGATGGGTGAAGCCAGGCCCTGTCTGAGGTGCCCCCAGGGTCTGTTTGGCAGCACCATATGAAAGTCATGGTTGGGAGAGAAATGCTAGAGGCTTTTCAAGCCAAGCAGATGGGATGGATGATAACCAGGTCCCTCAGCTTTCCTTGTCCCTCTTGCATGTGTGGTTTTCTTCATTAAATGCTGGAGTCTCTCAGGATGGGGAGAGGTCAGCAAAAGAGCCTGGTTTATTGAATCACTGCATGCAGGCATGGTGTGAGGGAGTTTGTGACATCCTCAGCTCCTGCCTTCCACTCCCCTGGGCAGCATTTTACACTGAGAGGGGCTAATGTGTGCCTACAGCATCATCTGCTCCTATGTATGGGGTGGGTGATACCTAAAAGTCACCCATTTTAGGGCATTTTGTGAGGGTGTATAGTGATAGGGCAAGGGGGAATGGCTTAAAACTGAAAAGGGGAAAGGTTTAGATCAGATATTAGCAAGAAATTCTTTCCTGTGGAGTTGGTGAGGCACTGGAACAAGTTGCCCAGAAGCTGTGGCTGCCCCATCCCTGGAAGTGTCCAAGACCAGGCTGGACAGAGCTTGGAGCAGCCTGGGATAGTGGAAGGTGTCCCTGTTCGTGGCAGAGGCTTTGGAATGAGACGATCATTAATGTCTCTTCCAACCCAAACCATTCCATGAGTCTGCTATTGTATGATCTAAAGATGAATTCATGTCCTCAAAGAAAGCAAAAGCAGCTGTGGTCCGTAGCTGTTTTTCAGGGTGGTTGCAGCTCACAATGTGCATTGAATGATCCTGATCCTCTCTGCTCTAACAAATTCCTATTGATTTCTCAGTAACGATTCCTGCCATGATGTTACCGAGGGCAGCCTCAGTCCCTCCTCACAGTCGAGGGGCTGTGTGTTGAGGGGGTGTGAGCAGAGACACTGCTGGTTTCACTCTGAGCACTCAGGTAGCTGTTCCCACCTGTGCCACCCTTTCCATGTGACTTTACCCCCTGTGAAATGGGACCTGGGCGTGTAACACAACCGGGTCTCACCAGCAAATGCTTGGGAAGTGCTGTGGCTCTGAGGTGCTAAAAAACTCAAACCAAACACACCAAAAAAATCCCAAGTGGATGAATATCCACCTCTTTTACCTCTGCCCATGCTTCCAGTGCCCAAGCAGAGTGCTGTGTGGGAGGGGATCTTTGCCCTAATGCCATCTGCAGCGACCCGAGCCATACGGATAAGGTGCGCTTGGATTTCGACCGGCTACTCTGCAATGTTGCTGTTTCTATGGTAACTATTTTTTATTCAACAAGAAGAGCTTAAAATCTGTAGGGCTAAATCCAATCCTCGGCAGAAGCATCTGCAGTTTTTCAAGGGGCTCTTCAGTAGGTGCAGTTTGTAGCTGGTTCTCGTTGTTTAAGGGTCATGGTGTCTCTAAAACCTCCCTCCCAGCACGCTTTCCTCATCATCCTCACCCCACATCTCTACATTTTGGCCTTCCTCTGATGGCTCTTGTCAGAACAAGGGGACAATTTGCACGTGTTATGTCTTACAGGGGCTTTCTGTCTCCCTGCAGAGAGTGCACCTTCCGGGAAAATTGCTACATGTTTAGCCATGGAAGTTGGTGAATCACAAACAAGACTGATTCATCTGCAAATAATGCAGAGGGTTATATTTGGTAGCATTTCTTTCTTTATTTCCTTTTTTTTTCCTCAATTAAAAAACAAATGCCAGATTCCTGTGGAGGCAGTTTAACCACTGCTATTACTGTGTTTGTGACTGGCTCCCAGAGGTGAGCTTTGTGATTAAAATTAGGCTATTAGAAACAGCCAGTTTCTTGGAGAAATTAGAGAAAACATGGAGGGGAGGTGATTTCTTCGAAAATAAGAACCAAATCAACTAATATGTTCCCAGTTATACCAGATGGGCTCTGCTCCTCTGTATTCTTTATTTGGGTTAACCAGGAGAGGTAGGACTGAAAGCAAGAGTTATGGTTAAAGGAAACTCAGGTCAATAAATTTTTAAGTGGTCAGTGTTTCTAATCAGCCTCTCAACCTTGCAACTTTCCAGTATTGAAACTCAGTTCTGAATTTTGCATGAAGTTGCAGTTTTGTAATTTGTGTGCTTCTGACTGTTCCGGACTAAAAGAGCCCTGGCTTTTAAGAATATTTGAAAACTAGCCTGAAATTTGAAAATTAGACCCAAATGAGAGACTTTTGCACTTTCCTACATACAGTGTAAGCTGCTGCATTTAAAATTGTATTACTCCAGTTGTCTTGAGCAGAATGGGCTGAAAATGTACATTTCACAGTTGGAAAGTGATGCTCTTCCTTGGGTTTGGGGACACAGAGCAACCAGCCCAGAATGCAGCTTCCCTGAGTGTCAGACAAAAGCAGCTTAGCCAGGTCCCCCTGCTCTATCAGCTTTACCCAGTGTGCTGTAAAATTACCTGAGCCCTACTCTTGTCATATGGACAAAATGGAGTTTATCTACACCCAAATTACATTTTTTTAGCAGATACTACATTTGTTGACCTGGTATTTAGCCACCAGGTTGGACAAATGGCAGTGATGATTTTGAAATTTCTCTTTCTGAGTCCATCACCTAAAACTAATACTTACTGACTTAATTATCAGGACTTAAGCATGGCACTCACACAGGTACTCCCCTAAGGCTTACTGACATCCTTAAGAGTTGCAATGCTTTTCTGAATCTGTTTGTGGATGTCTTTTGGAGGGACATTTAGGCTGCCATGTCACTTGGCATTTCTGAAATCCACACTGCTGGTGGCTTGTTAGCTGTGAGGGAGAAAATTATGTGGCCATCTCAGACCCTGAAGAAAGAAGACTGGGAATTTGGAGCCTGTTTTTGCTCCCAGCACTGTGGCTGACTTGTTACTTGACCTCCAGATGTTTCAGTTCCCAGTCCTGCGTGTGATGCTGGATGCAGTGAGCTGTTGCAAAGGCCATCAGTAATTTTTACAGAATAATTACAGAAACACAAGCCATGTAAAGATGGAAATCATGATACAGATGTGTCTCAAAGCAGGGCTGTCTTTCAGGTGGCCCAGAGGGTCACAGACTGTGCATTTGCAAATGCACCCCCTGCTCTAAAGCTGTGAGCATGGGGCTGAGTTTAATTGCTTTTTTGGGATTATAGTGAGAGCTGTGACAGCTCTGGCTATTGCCAGTGGGTTTGGACTGTGAGTGACAGACGTTCATTGAGGGGTTTAGCAGTGCTCCACTCATTACCCAGGAGCTGTAATCCATCATGTTAGAGACTGTGACCCTTGGAGTGAGCAGCTGTGGTGCCCGTGCCACGTTAATTTGTTGAATGTTTTGTGGCATGATTTTTCACTTTGCTGTAAGGGACTCTCCTGTGTCCTTGTTAATTGTCCGTCCGGGTTACTTGACTGCATCTCAGCAGCCAGAGAGTGTTTCCATTGCCCTCTCAGGGCTTGTGAACCCCAGGACAGGCTATCTACTGGTATAAATTATAGAATCACAGAATCAATTGCCTCATTTAGTTTGGAAAACACCTCCAAGATCGAGTCCAACCATTAACCCAGCACTGCTAAGCCCACCACTAAACCATGTCCCCAGATGCCACATCTGCACAACTTTTAAATCCCTCCAGGGATGGTGACTCTAACACTTTCCTGGGACAGCCTGTGCCAGTGCTTGGCAGCCCATTCAGTGTAGAAATTTTTCCTAATATACAACTCAAACTTCTGTGTGGTCAGCAGGGCTGCTCCTGGGAGGCACTGACTGCCAGTAGGAGTAAAGGCCCACCATGCATGAGGCTTTAAAATGCTCCAGCTGGTCAAAACTATTCTGCCTGTTGATCTCCATTTCAAAGGAAATTGAAAGTCACTTGGAGAAGTTGCTGGAAAATAATGGCTGGTGACATCCTTGCTGGTGGTGTTGAATGCTGTGAAATAGCAGCAAAGGGTTGAATTCTGCCACCCATTATCATTTTAGGCAATTCTTTTGTTCAGCTGCAGAGCCTGGCGGGGACCAGGAGAAAGTCTCACCCCTCTAGTCCTCTCCTTGTAGCTGCTTTTATTAAACAGGCGTTGTTCCTGTCAACGTGAATAAAGGGAAGAGAGAGCAGTTCATTATCCAGTGTATCACTTTGAGTCTAATACTAATTAAAAGCTTTGCCATCACTTCTCTGGAACCTATTCTTAGAAATTATGTAAATTAATTGGAGTTTTGAAGAGGAGCATATGCCAAATCCTGAGTAATTCCCTGCTGGCTGAGGCAGCTCCAGCACTGGAACCGGAGAATGGCATCAGGAATCTTTTTTCTTTCCTTTTGTGTCTGCAAAAATACAAAGCCGCTTTGGTAAATTCTGATGATTCTCTTTAGCCAGTATACAAGGCAGATCAAATATCCAGACCCTGACCATTTTCCAGAGAGGTACAATACAAAGGCTTTTTCTCCATGAAAGCTTTTCCATCTAAAAAATGACATTTAACACAGAAAGGGTTTTCACTTCCACAGCATTTCTCCAAAGAAATGCATGTTCCTGCCTCAAAGAGGATTTTGACCCTCAAAAAGTGGATGTACTTGAGATCCCATGAACTCCCCTTGTGATTTCACTCTTGCTACTAATTTAATGGGGGAAATACTTACTTGCTGTGCTGAATGACACGGGAGATCTGATCCCTAGGTACACAGCGCCTTTGAAGTAAAATACTTTTAAATATTATTAGTGCTTTTCCCCCCTCTATCTGATTATTTTTCCCCTTTGAAAAAAAGCCAAAACAAATAAAAGGAGAAACACCAAAGAAAATGATTCAGATAAAAAGGAGAAGCAGTATAGTTCGGTGTCAGTATATTTTGGTCTCAATCAACAAATCACTTTAAAAGTTGATTAAACTACTTGCGTGTTTAAAGATAAACATGATTAAGTACTTTGGTGGATCTTGGCTTATTACGTATTGAGGCTGGATCTGAGCGTGAGTTGAATCATGGAGCGTTTGTGGGGAGATGCTGATTCCAGATGCACATTTTGCAAAGTTGCCTTTTCTTTACAACCTCGCCCCAAGGATTAAGAGACTCGGAGTGTGGATCCCCAGGCAGAAGGAGGCAGCCCTCCAGTCCAAATGCTACTTTTCCTTTAGAAGTTTGAAGTTCAGTCCTGCTGATATTGGAGTTCTGCAGCCATCATCTCTTCTCTCTGAAGCCTTCTCAGTATTAAAGGTGGCAGTTTTTGGTAGGACCTCAAACCTCATTGCCTTGAACACTTCCAGGGATGGACATCTACAGCTTCTCAGGGAAACCTGTTCTAGTGACTCACAGTAAAGAATT